>NW_027209982.1:107500-167521 GCF_027789765.1 Dendropsophus ebraccatus
GGGGGGGGGGGGGGGGGGGGGGGGGGGGGGGGGGGGGGGGGGGGGGGGGGGGGGGGGGGGGGGGGGGGGGGGGGGGGGGGGGGGGGGGGGGGGGGGGGGGGGGGGGGGGGGGGGGGGGGGGGGGGGGGGGGGGGGGGGGGGGGGGGGGGGGGGGGGGGGGGGGGGGGGGGGGGGGGGGGGGGGGGGGGGGGGGGGGGGGGGGGGGGGGGGGGGGGGGGGGGGGGGGGGGGGGGGGGGGGGGGGGGGGGGGGGGGGGGGGGGGGGGGGGGGGGGGGGGGGGGGGGGGGGGGGGGGGGGGGGGTGGGGGGGGGGGGGGGGGGGGGGGGGGGGGGGGGGTGGGGGGGGGGGGGGGGGGGGGGGGGGGGGGGGGGGGGGGGGGGGGGGGGGGGGGGGGGGGGGGGGGGGGTGGGGGGGGGGGGGGGGGGGGGTGGGGGGGGGGGGGGGGGGGGGGGGGGGGGGGGGGGGGGGGGGGGGGGGGGGGGGGGGGGGGGGGGGGGGGGGGGGGGGGGGGGGGGGGGGGGGGGGGGGGGGGGGGGGGGGGGGGGGGGGGGGGGGGGGGGGGGGGGGGGGGGGGGGGGGGGGGGGGGGGGGGGGGGGGGGGGGGGGGGGGGGGGGGGGGGGGGGGGGGGGGGGGGGGGGGGGGGGGGGGGGGGGGGGGGGGGGGGGGGGGGGGGGGGGGGGGGGGGGTGGGGGGGGGGGGGGGGGGGGTGGGGGGGGGGGGGGGGGTGGGGGGGGGGGGGGGGGGGGGGGGGGGGGGGGGGGGGGGGGGGGGGGGGGGGGGGGGGGGGGGGGGGGGGGGTGGGGGGGGGGGGGGGGGGGGGGGGGGGGGGGGGGGGGGGGGGGGGGGGGGGGGGGGGGGGGGGGGGGGGGGGGGTGGGGGGGGGGGGGGGGGGGGGGGGGGGGGGGGGGGGGGGGGGGGGGGGGGGGGGGGGGGGGGGGGGGGGGGGGGGGGGGGGGGGGGGGGGGGGGGGGGGGGGGGGGGGGGGGGGGGGGGGGGGGGGGGGGTGGGGGGGGGGGGGGGGGGGGGGGGGGGGGGGGGGGGGGGGGGGGGGGGGGGGGGGGGGGGGGGGGGGGGGGGGGGGGGGGTGGGGGGGGGGGGGGGGGGGGGGGGGGGGTGGGGGGGGGGGGGGGGGGGGGGGGGGGGGGGGGGGGGGGGGGGGGGGGGGGGGGGGGGGGGGGGGGGGGGGGGTGGGGGGGGGGGGGGGGGGGGGGGGGGGGGGGGGGGGGGGGGGGGGGGGGGGGGGGGGGGGGGGGGGGGGGGGGGGGGGGGGGGGGGTGGGGGGGGGGGGGGGGGGGGGGGGGGGGGGGGGGGGGGGGGGGGGGGGGGGGGGGGGGGGGGGGGGTGGGGGGGGGGGGGGGGGGGGGGGGGGGGGGGGGGGGGGGGGGGGGGGGGGGGGGGGGGGGGGGGGGGGGGGGGGGGGGGGGGGGGGGGGGGGGGGGGGGGGGGGGGGGGGGGGGGGGGGGGGGGGGGGGGGGGGGGGGGGGGGGGGGGGGGGGGGGGGGGGGGGGGGGGGGGGGGGGGGGGGGGGGGGGGGGGGGGGGGGGGGGGGGGGGGGGGGGGGGGGGGGGGGGGGGGGGGGGGGGGGGGGGGGGGGGGGGGGGGGGGGGGGGGGGGGGGGGGGGGGGGGGGGGGGGGGGGGGGGGGGGGGGGGGGGGGGGGGGGGGGGGGGGGGGGGGGGGGGGGGGGGGGGGGGGGGGGGGGGGGGGGGGGGGGGGGGGGGGGGGGGGGGGGGGGTGGGGGGGGGGGGGGGGGGGGGGGGGGGGGGGGGGGGGGGGGGGGGGGGGGGGGGGGGGGGGGGGGGGGGGGGGGGGGGGGGGGGGGGGGGTGGGGGGGGGGGGGGGGGGGGGGGGGGGGGGGGGTGGGGGGGGGGGGGGGGGGGGGGGGGGGGGGGGGGGGGGGGGGGGGGGGGGGGGGGGGGGGGGGGGGGGGGGGGGGGGGGGGGGGGGGGGGGGGGGGGGGGGGGGGGGGGGGGGGGGGGGGGGGGGGGGGGGGGGGGGTGGGGGGGGGGGGGGGGGGGGGGGGGGGGGGGGGGGGGGGGGGGGGGGGGGGGGGGGGGGGGGGGGGGGGGGGGGGGGGGGGGGGGGGGGGGGTGGGGGGGGGGGGGGGTGGGGGGGGGGGGGGGGGGGGGGGGGGGGGGGGGGGGGGGGGGGGGGGGGGGTGGGGGGGGGGGGGGGGGGGGGGGGGGGGGGGGGGGGGGGGGGGGGGGGGGGGGGGGGGGGGGGGGGGGGGGGGGGGGGGGGGGGGGGGGGGGGTGGGGGGGGGGGGGGGGGGGGGGGGGGGGGGGGGGGGGGGGGGGGGGGGGGGGGGGGGGGGGGGGGGGGGGGGGGGGGGGGGGGGGGGGGGGGGGGGGGGGGGGGGGGGGGGGGGGGGGGGGGGGGGGGGGGGGGGGGGGGGGGGGGGGGGGGGGGGGGGGGGGGGGGGGGGGGGGGGGGGGGGGGGGGGGGGGGGGGGGGGGGGGGGGGGGGGGGGGGGGGGGGGGGGGGGGGGGGGGGGGGGGGGGGGGGGGGGGGGGGGGGGGGGGGGGGGGGGGGGGGGGGGGGGGGGGGGGGGGGGGGGGGGGGGGGGGGGGGGGGGGGGGGGGGGGGGGGGGGGGGGGGGGGGGGGGGGGGGGGGGGGGGGGGGGGGGGGGGGGGGGGGGGGGGGGGGGGGGGGGGGGGGGGGGGGGGGGGGGGGGGGGGGGGGGGGGGGGGGGGGGGGGGGGGGGGGGGGGGGGGGGGGGGGGGGGGGTGGGGGGGGGGGGGGGGGGGGGGGGGGGGGGGGGGGGGGGGGGGGTGGGGGGGGGGGGGGGGGGGGGGGGGGGGGGGGGGGGGGTGGGGGGGGGGGGGGGGGGGGGGGGGGGGGGGGGGGGGGGGGGGGGGGGGGGGGGGGGGGGGGGGGGGGGGGGGGGGGGGGGGGGGGGGGGGGGGGGGGGGGGGGGGGGGGGGGGGGGGGGGGGGGGGGGGGGGGGGGGGGGGGGGGGGGGGGGGGGGGGGGGGGGGGGGGTGGGGGGGGGGGGGGGGGGGGGGGGGGGGGGGGGGGGGGGGGGGGGGGGGGGGGGGGGGGGGGGGGGGGGGGGGGGGGGGGGGGGGGGGGGGGGGGGGGGGGGGGGGGGGGGGGGGGGGGGGGGGGGGGGGGGGGGGGGGGGGGGGGGGGGGGGTGGGGGGGGGGGGGGGGGGGGGGGGGGGGGGGGGGGGGGTGGGGGGGGGGGGGGGGGGGGGGGGGGGGGGGGGGGGGGGGGGGGGGGGGGGGGGGGGGGGGGGGGGGGGGGGGGGGGGGGGGGGGGGGGGGGGGGGGGGGGGGGGGGGGGGGGGGGGGGGGGGGGGGGGGGGGGGGGGGGGGGGGTGGGGGGGGGGGGGGGGGGGGGGGTGGGGGGGGGGGGGGGGGGGGGGGGGGGGGGGGGGGGGGGGGGGGGGGGGGGGGGGGGGGGGGGGGGGGGGGGGGGGGGGGGGGGGGGGGGGGGGGGGTGGGGGGGGGGGGGGGGGGGGGGGGGGGGGGGGGGGGGGGGGGGGGGGGGGGGGGGGGGGGGGGGGGGGGGGGGGGGGGGGGGGGGGGGGGGGGGGGTGGGGGGGGGGGGGGGGGGGGGGGGGGGGGGGGGGGGGGGGGGGGGGGGGGGGGGGGGGGGGGGGGGGGGGGGGGGGGGGGGGGGGGGGGGGGGGGGGGGGGGGGGGGGGGGGGGGGGGGGGGGGGGGGGGGGGGGGGGGGGGGGGGGGTGGGGGGGGGGGGGGGGGGGGGGGGGGGGGGGGGGGGGGGGGGGGGGGGGGGGGGGGGGGGGGGGGGGGGGGGGGGGGGGGGGGGGGGGGGGGGGGGGGGGGGGGGGGGGGGGGGGGGGGGGGGGGGGGGGGGGGGGGGGGGGGGGGGGGGGGGGGGGGGGGGGGTGGGGGGGGGGGGGGGGGGGGGGGGGGGGGGGGGGGGGGGGGGGGGGGGGGGGGGGGGGGGGGGGGGGGGGGGGGGGGGGGGGGGGGGGGGGGGGGGGGGGGGGGTGGGGGGGGGGGGGGGGGGGGGGGGGGGGGGGGGGGGGGGGGGGGGGGGGGGGGGGGGGGTGGGGGGGGGGGGGGGGGGGGGGGGGGGGGGGGGGGGGGGGGGGGGGGGGTGGGGGGGGGGGGGGGGGGGGGGGGGGGGGGGGGGGGGGGGGGGGGGGGGGGGGGGGGGGGGGGGGGGGGGGGGGGGGGGGGGGGGGGGGGTGGGGGGGGGGGGGGGGGGGGGGGGGGGGGGGGGGGGGGGGGGGGGGGGGGGGGTGGGGGGGGGGGGGGGGGGGGGGGGGGGGGGGGGGGGGGGGGGGGGGGGGGGGGGGGGGGGGGGGGGGGGGGGGGGGGGGGGGGGGGGGGGGGGGGGGGGGGGGGGGGGGGGGGGGGGGGGGGGGGGGGGGGGGGGGGGGGGGGGGGGGGGGGGGGGGGGGGGGGGGGGGGGGGGGGGGGGGGGGGGGGGGGGGGGGGGGGGGGGGGTGGGGGGGGGGGGGGGGGGGGGGGGGGGGGGGGGGGGGGGGGGGGGTGGGGGGGGGGGGGGGGGGGGGGGGGGGGGGGGGGGGGGGGGGGGGGGGGGGGGGGGGGGGGGTGGGGGGGGGGGGGGGGGGGGGGGGGGGGGGGGGGGGGGGGGGTGGGGGGGGGGGGGGGGGGGGGGTGGGGGGGGGGGGGGGGGGGGGGGGGGGGGGGGGGGGGGGGGGGGGGGGGGGGGGGGGGGGGGGGGGGGGGTGGGGGGGGGGGGGGGGGGGGGGGGGGGGGGGGGGGGGGGGGGGGGGGGTGGGGGGGGGGGGGGGGGGGGGGGGGGGGGGGGGGTGGGGGGGGGGGGGGGGGGGGGGGGGGGGGGGGGGGGGGGGGGGGGGGGGGGGGGGGGGGGGGGGGGGGGGGGGGGGGGGGGGGGGGGGGGGGGGGGGGGGGGGGGGTGGGGGGGGGGGGGGGGGGGGGGGGGGGGGGGGGGGGGGGGGGGGGGGGGGGGGGGGGGGGGGGGGGGGGGGGGGGGGGGGGGGGGGGGGGGGGGGGGGGGGTGGGGGGGGGGGGGGGGGGGGGGGGGGGGGGGGGGGGGGGGGGGGGGGGGGGGGGGGGGGGGGGGGGGGGGGGGGGGGGGGGGGGGGGGGGGGGGGGGGGGGGGGGGGGGGGGGGGGGGGGGGGGGGGGGGGTGGGGGGGGGGGGGGGGGGGGGGGGGGGGGGGGGGGGGGGGGGGGGGGGGGGGGGGGGGGGGGGGGGGGGGGGGGGGGGGGGGGGTGGGGGGGGGGGGGGGGGGGGGGGGGGGGGGGGGGGGGGGGGGGGAGACTAGCTTTCACCACCCTCGTGGAGCCCAAGTCTCCTCTACAAAGTGAGTGGCTTTAATTTTGTAGGCCCACGGAAAGGCGGCTGGGGGTTACCGGGCCAAAGTGGACCTTCGCGGCAAATCTTGACCTACTTTGGCCCCGCGATCTCCGGTTCTCTTGGGGCCACACTAATAAGACTACCATCGTTCGAAAAGGGCACATGTAGGGCTATCTACCCAGGAGTTTGGGGCAAATCGGTTTACCATGACCCGGTCCAAATCCGCCGGACCGCACTTTGCAACGGTGCCGCTCCGCGGCCAAGGCACCTAGAGATCCGCGGATAGGCTCGCGGAGCTCCCAGGACACTTGGCTCTTACCTCTAGGAAGGGCAGTGCTCCGCACTTGCACGGCCGAGGAGCGGCAAAACCAAAACCGACATGCCCCCACCGATGCACCTTCCCGGGGTGACAAAAATTCGAGCCCGGGCTCATTCGAAAGCCAAGTATCTCTAGTTTATGTGAGCCAAAATGTGTCAGGATTAGAGCTACGGCGGGCCCGTGGCCGCGGAACAAAGTGCGCGGAACCGCATGAAAAATCGTCTAAGTGTCAAATGCATTGAAATCGCCATAGGAAATTTCACCGACTTTGCGGCTCTATATTCTCGCGTGCCTTTCGGGCTAGAGACTCGTTTCTGGTGTTGTTGCAGAGCCCAAGTCCTCCCCTACGAGCTCACCAAAGGGCGTGTGGCTCACACTTATGGCCGGGCCACAGTAACGGGAGAAGTGGACCTCGTCCCGGTGAAAATTTAACATGGGAATCTCCATAGGGAACTTTCAGGAAAATGACTAAGTGTCGAATGCATTGAAATCGCCATAGGGAATTTCACCGACTTTGCGGCTCTATATCTCCCGAAAAAAGGGATAGAGACTCGGTTCTGGTGTTGCTGCAGAGCCCAAGTCCTTCCCTACGAGCTCACCAAAGGGCGTGTGGCTCACACTTATGGCCGGGACACAGTACCGGGAGAAGTGGACCTCGTCCCGGTGACCATTTAACATTGGAATCTCCATAGGGAAACTTTAACATGGGAAACGCCATAGGGAATGTGAACCGACTTTGCGGCCCTATATCTCCCGAACCCTTGGGGCTAGAGACTAGCTTTCACCACCCTCGTGGAGCCCCAAGTCTCCTCTACAAAGTGAGTGGCTTTAATTTTGTAGGCCACGAAAGGCGGCTGCTCGGTACCGGGCCAAAGTGGACCTTCGCGGCCAAATCTTGACCTACTTTTGGCCCTGGTATCTCCGGTTATCTTGGGGCCACACTAATAAGGACTACCATCGCTCGAAAGGGCACATGTAGGGCTATCTACCCAGGGAGTTTGGGGCAAATCGGTTACCATGACCCGGTCCAAATCCGCCGGACCGCACTTTGGAACGGTTGCCGCTCCGCGGCCAAGGCCACCTAGAGATCCGCGGATAGGCTCGCGGAGCTCCCAGGACACTTGGCTCTTACCTCTAGGAAGGGCAGGCTCCGCACTTGCACGGCCGAGGAGCGGCAAAACCAAAACCGACATGCCCCCACCCGATGCACCTTCCCGGGGTGACAAAAAATCGAGCCCGGGCTCATTCGAAAGCCAGATATCTCTAGTTTATGTGAGCCAAAATGTGTCAGGATTGGAGCTACGGCGGGCCCGTGGCCGCGGAACAAAATGCGCGGAACCGCATGAAAAATCGTCTAAGTGTCAAATGCATTGAAATCGCCGTAGGGAATTTCACCGACTTTGCGGCTCTATATCTCGCGTGTCTTTCGGGCTAGAGACTCGTTTCTGGTGTTGTTGCAGAGCCCAAGTCCTCCCCTACGAGCTCACCAAAGGGCGTGTGGCTCACACTTATGGCCGGGACACAGTACCGGGAGAAGTGGACCTCGTCCCGGTGAAAATTTAACATGGGAATCTCCTTAGGGAAACTTTAACATGGGAAACGCCATAGGGAATGTGGACCGACTTTGCGGCCCTATATCTCCCGAACCCTTAGGGCTAGAGACTAGCTTTCACCACCCTCGTGGAGCCCCAAGTCTCCTCTACAAAGTGAGTGGCTTTAATTTTGTAGGCCACGAAAGGCGGCTGCTCGGTACCGGGCCAAAGTGGACCTTCGCGGCCAAATCTTGACCTACTTTGGCCCCGTGTATCTCCGGTTATCTTGGGGCCACACTAATAAGACTACCATCGCTCGAAAGGGCACATGTAGGGCTATCTACCCAGGGAGTTTGGGGCAAATCGGTTACCATGACCCGGTCCAAATCCGCCGGACCGCACTTTGGAACGGTGCCGCTCCGCGGCCAAGGCCACCTAGAGATCCGCGGATAGGCTCGCGGAGCTCCCAGGACACTTGGCTCTTACCTCTAGGAAGGGCAGGCTCCGCATTTGCACGGCCGAGGAGCGGCAAAACCAAAACCGACATGCCCCCACCCGATGCACCTTCCCGGGGTGACAAAAATTCGAGCCCGGGCTCATTCGAAAGCCAAGTATCTCTAGTTTATGTGAGCCAAAATGTGTCAGGATTGGAGCTACGGCGGGCCCGTGGCCGCGGAACAAAATGCGCGGAAACCGCATGAAAAATCGTCTAAGTGTCAAATGCATTGAAATCGCCGTAGGGAATTTCACCGACTTTGCGGCTCTATATCTCGCGTGTCTTTCGGGCTAGAGACTCGTTTCTGGTGTTGTTGCAGAGCCCAAGTCCTCCCCTACGAGCTTACCAAAGGGCGTGTGGCTCACACTTATGGCCGGGACACAGTACCGGGAGAAGTGGACCTCGTCCCGGTGAAAATTTAACATGGGAATCTCCTTAGGGAAACTTTAACATGGGAAACGCCATAGGGAATGTGGACCGACTTTGCGGCCCTATATCTCCCGAATCCTTAAGGCTAGAGACTAGCTTTCACCACCCTCGTGGAGCCCCAAGTCTCCTCTACAAAGTGAGTGGCTTTAATTTTGTAGGCCACGAAAGGCGGCTGCTCGGTACCGGGCCAAAGTGGACCTTCGCGGCCAAATCTTGACCTACTTTGGCCCCGCGTATCTCCGGTTCTCTTGGGGCCACACTAATAAGACTACCATCGTTCGAAAGGGCACATGTAGGGCTATCTACCCAGGGAGTTTGGGGCAAATCGGTTACCATGACCCGGTCCAAATCCGCCGGACCGCACTTTGGAACGGTGCCGCTCCGCGGTTAAGCCACCTAGAGATCCGCGGATAGGCTCGCGGAGCTCCCAGGACACTTGGCTCTTACCTCTAGGAAGGGCAGGCTCCGCACTTGCACGGCCGAGGAGCGGCAAAACCAAAACCGACATGCCCCCACCCGATGCACCTTCCCGGGGTGACAAAAATTCGAGCCCGGGCTCATTCGAAAGCCAAGTATCTCTAGTTTATGTGAGCCAAAATGTGTCAGGATTGGAGCTACGGCGGGCCCGTGGCCGCGGAACAAAGTGCGCGGAACCGCATGAAAAATCGTCTAAGTGTCAAATGCATTGAAATCGCCATAGGAAATTTCACCGACTTTGCGGCTCTATATCTCGCGTGCCTTTCGGGCTAGAGACTCGTTTCTGGTGTTGTTGCAGAGCCCAAGTCCTCCCCTACGAGCTCACTAAAGGGCGTGTGGCTCACACTTATGGCCGGGTCACAGTAACGGGAGAAGTGGACCTCGTCCCGGTGAAAATTTAACATGGGAATCTCCATAGGGAACTTTCAGGAAAATGACTAAGTGTCGAATGCATTGAAATCGCCATAGGGAATTTCACTGACTTTGCGGCTCTATATCTCCCGAAAAAAGGGATAGAGACTCGGTTCTGGTGTTGCTGCAGAGCCCAAGTCCTCCCCTACGAGCTCACCAAAGGGCGTGTGGCTCACACTTATGGCCGGGACACAGTACCGGGAGAAGTGGACCTCATCCCGGTGACCATTTAACATTGGAATCTCCATAGGGAAACTTTAACATGGGAAACGCCATAGGGAATGTGAACCGACTTTGCGGCCCTATATCTCCCGAACCCTTGGGGCTAGAGACTAGCTTTCACCACCCTCGTGGAGCCCCAAGTCTCCTCTACAAAGTGAGTGGCTTTAATTTTGTAGGCCACGAAAGGCGGCTGCTCGGTACCGGGCCAAAGTGGACCTTCGCGGCCAAATCTTGACCTACTTTGGCCCTGTGTATCTCCGGTTATCTTGGGGCCACACTAATAAGACTACCATCGCTCGAAAGGGCACATGTAGGGCTATCTACCCAGGGAGTTTGGGGCAAATCGGTTACCATGACCCGGTCCAAATCCGCCGGACCGCACTTTGGAACGGTGCCGCTCCGCGGCCAAGCCACCTAGAGATCTGCGGATAGGCTCGCGGAGCTCCCAGGACACTTGGCTCTTACCTCTAGGAAGGGCAGGCTCCGCATTTGCACGGCCGAGGAGCGGCAAAACCAAAACCGACATGCCCCCACCCGATGCACCTTCCCGGGGTGACAAAAATTCGAGCCCGGGCTCATTCGAAAGCCAAGTATCTCTAGTTTATGTGAGCCAAAATGTGTCAGGATTGGAGCTACGGCGGGCCCGTGGCCACGGAACAAAGTGCGCGGAACCGCATGAAAAATCGTCTAAGTGTCAAATGCATTGAAATCGCCATAGGAAATTTCACCGACTTTGCGGCTCTATATCTCTATATGTGGCTCACACTTATGGCCGGGACACAGTACCGGGAGAAGTGGACCTCATCCCGGTGACCATTTAACATTGGAATCTCCATAGGGAAACTTTAACATGGGAAACGCCATAGGGAATGTGAACCGACTTTGCGGCCCTATATCTCCCGAACCCTTAGGGGCTAGAGACTAGCTTTCACCACCCTCGTGGAGCCCCAAGTCTCCTCTACAAAGTGAGTGGCTTTAATTTTGTAGGCCACGAAAGGCGGCTGCTCGGTACCGGGCCAAAGTGGACCTTCACGGCCAAATCTTGACCTACTTTGGCCCCTGTCGTATCTCCGGTTATCTTGGGGCCACCACTAATAAGACTACCATCGTTCGAAAGGGCACATGTAGGGCTATCTACCCAGGGAGTTTGGGGCAAATCGGTTACCATGACCCGGTCCAAATCCGCCGGACCGCACTTTGGAACGGTGCCGCTCCGCGGCCAAGCCACCTAGAGATCCGCGGATAGGCTCGCGGAGCTCCCAGGACACTTGGCTCTTACCTCTAGGAAGGGCAGGCTCCGCACTTGCACGGCCGAGGAGCGGCAAAACCAAAACCGACATGCCCCCCACCCGATGCACCTTCCCGGGGTGACAAAAATTCGAGCCCGGGCTCATTCGAAAGCCAAGTATCTCTAGTTTATGTGAGCCAAATGTGTCAGGATTGGAGCTACGGCGGGCCCGTGGCCGCGGAACAAAGTGCGCGGAACCGCATGAAAAATCGTCTAAGTGTCAAATGCATTGAAATCGCCATAGGAAATTTCACCGACTTTGCGGCTCTATATCTCGCGTGCCTTTCGGGCTAGAGACTCGTTTCTGGTGTTGTTGCAGAGCCCAAGTCCTCCCCTACGAGCTCACCAAAGGGCGTGTGGCTCACACTTATGGCCGGGTCACAGTAACGGGAGAAGTGGACCTCGTCCCGGTGAAAATTTAACATGGGAATCTCCATAGGGAACTTTCAGGAAAATGACTAAGTGTCGAATGCATTGAAATCGCCATAGGGAATTTCACTGACTTTGCGGCTCTATATCTCCCGAAAAAAGGGATAGAGACTCGGTTCTGGTGTTGCTGCAGAGCCCAAGTCCTCCCCTACGAGCTCACCAAAGGGCGTGTGGCTCACACTTATGGCCGGGACACAGTACCGGGAGAAGTGGACCTCATCCCGGTGACCATTTAACATTGGAATCTCCATAGGGAAACTTTAACATGGGAAACGCCATAGGGAATGTGAACCGACTTTGCGGCCCTATATCTCCCGAACCCTTGGGGCTAGAGACTAGCTTTCACCACCCTCGTGGAGCCCCAAGTCTCCTCTACAAAGTGAGTGGCTTTAATTTTGTAGGCCACGAAAGGCGGCTGCTCGGTACCGGGCCAAAGTGGACCTTTGCGGCCAAATCTTGACCTACTTTGGCCCTGTGTATCTCCGGTTATCTTGGGGCAACACTAATAAGACTACCATCGTTCGAAAGGGCACATGTAGGGCTATCTACCCAGGGAGTTTGGGGCAAATCGGTTACCATGACCCGGTCCAAATCCGCCGGACCGCACTTTGGAACGGTGGCGCTCCGCGGCCAAGGCACCTGGAGATCCGCGGATAGGCTCGCGGAGCTCCCAGGACACTTGGCTCTTACCTCTAGGAAGGGCAGGCTCCGCACTTGCACGGCCGAGGAGCGGCAAAACCAAAACCGACATGCCCCCACCCGATGCACCTTCCCGGGGTGACAAAAGTTCGAGCCCGGGCTCATTCGAAAGCCAAGTATCTCTAGTTTATGTGAGCCAAAATGTGTCAGGATTGGAGCTACGGCGGGCCCGTGGCCGCGGAACAAAATGCGCGGAACCGCATGAAAAATCGTCTAAGTGTCAAATGCATTGAAATCGCCGTAGGGAATTTCACCGACTTTGCGGCTCTATATCTCGCGTGTCTTTCGGGCTAGAGACTCGTTTCTGGTGTTGTTGCAGAGCCCAAGTCCTCCCCTACGAGCTCACCAAAGGGCGTGTGGCTCACACTTATGGCCGGGACACAGTACCGGGAGAAGTGGACCTCGTCCCGGTGAAAATTTAACATTGGAATCTCCTTAGGGAAACTTTAACATGGGAAACGCCATAGGGAATGTGGACCGACTTTGCGGCCCTATATCTCCCGAACCCTTAGGGCTAGAGACTAGCTTTCACCACCCTCGTGGAGCCCCAAGTCTCCTCTACAAAGTGAGTGGCTTTAATTTTGTACGCCACAAAAGGCGGCTGCTCGGTACCGGGCCAAAGTGGACCTTCGCGGCCAAATCTTGACCTACTTTGGCCCCGCGTATCTCCGGTTCTCTTGGGGCCACACTAATAAGACTACCATCGTTCGAAAGGGCACATGTAGGGCTATCTACCCAGGGAGTTTGGGGCAAATCGGTTACCATGACCCGGTCCAAATCCGCCGGACCGCACTTTGGAACGGTGCCGCTCCGCGGCCAAGCCACCTAGAGATCCGCGGATAGGCTCGCGGAGCTCCCAGGACACTTGGCTCTTACCTCTAGGAAGGGCAGGCTCCGCACTTGCACGGCCGAGGAGCGGCAAAACCAAAACCGACATGCCCCCACCCGATGCACCTTCCCGGGGTGACAAAAATTCGAGCCCGGGCTCATTCGAAAGCCAAGTATCTCTAGTTTATGTGAGCCAAAATGTGTCAGGATTGGAGCTACGGCGGGCCCGTGGCCGCGGAACAAAGTGCGCGGAACCGCATGAAAAATCGTCTAAGTGTCAAATGCATTGAAATCGCCATAGGAAATTTCACCGACTTTGCGGCTCTATATCTCGCGTGCCTTTCGGGCTAGAGACTCGTTTCTGGTGTTGTTGCAGAGCCCAAGTCCTCCCCTACGAGCTCACCAAAGGGCGTGTGGCTCACACTTATGGCCGGGTCACAGTAACGGGAGAAGTGGACCTCGTCCCGGTGAAAATTTAACATGGGAATCTCCATAGGGAACTTTCAGGAAAATGACTAAGTGTCGAATGCATTGAAATCGCCATAGGGAATTTCACTGACTTTGCGGCTCTATATCTCCCGAAAAAAGGGATAGAGACTCGGTTCTGGTGTTGCTGCAGAGCCCAAGTCCTCCCCTACGAGCTCACCAAAGGGCGTGTGGCTCACACTTATGGCCGGGACACAGTACCGGGAGAAGTGGACCTCATCCCGGTGACCATTTAACATTGGAATCTCCATAGGGAAACTTTAACATGGGAAACGCCATAGGGAATGTGAACCGACTTTGCGGCCCTATATCTCCCGAACCCTTGGGGCTAGAGACTAGCTTTCACCACCCTCGTGGAGCCCCAAGTCTCCTCTACAAAGTGAGTGGCTTTAATTTTGTAGGCCACGAAAGGCGGCTGCTCGGTACCGGGCCAAAGTGGACCTTCGCGGCCAAATCTTGACCTACTTTGGCCCTGTGTATCTCCGGTTATCTTGGGGCCACACTAATAAGACTACCATCGTTCGAAAGGGCACATGTAGGGCTATCTACCCAGGGAGTTTGGGGCAAATCGGTTACCATGACCCGGTCCAAATCCGCCGGACCGCACTTTGGAACGGTGCCGCTCCGCGGCCAAGGCACCTAGAGATCCGCGGATAGGCTCGCGGAGCTCCCAGGACACTTGGCTCTTACCTCTAGGAAGGGCAGGCTCCGCACTTGCACGGCCGAGGAGCGGCAAAACCAAAACCGACATGCCCCCACCCGATGCACCTTCCCGGGGTGACAAAAATTCGAGCCCGGGCTCATTCGAAAGCCAAGTATCTCTAGTTTATGTGAGCCAAAATGTGTCAGGATTGGAGCTACGGCGGGCCCGTGGCCGCGGAACAAAATGCGCGGAACCTCATGAAAAATCGTCTAAGTGTCAAATGCATTGAAATCGCCGTAGGGAATTTCACCGACTTTGCGGCTCTATATCTCGCGTGTCTTTCGGGCTAGAGACTCGTTTCTGGTGTTGTTGCAGAGCCCAAGTCCTCCCCTACGAGCTCACCAAAGGGCGTGTGGCTCACACTTATGGCCGGGACACAGTACCGGGAGAAGTGGACCTCGTCCCGGTGAAAATTTAACATTGGAATCTCCTTAGGGAAACTTTAACATGGGAAACGCCATAGGGAATGTGGACCGACTTTGCGGCCCTATATCTCCCGAATTCTTAGGGCTAGAGACTAGCTTTCACCACCCTCGTGGAGCCCCAAGTCTCCTCTACAAAGTGAGTGGCTTTAATTTTGTACGCCACAAAAGGCGGCTGCTCGGTACCGGGCCAAAGTGGACCTTCGCGGCCAAATCTTGACCTACTTTGGCCCCGCGTATCTCCGGTTCTCTTGGGGCCACACTAATAAGACTACCATCGTTCGAAAGGGCACATGTAGGGCTATCTACCCAGGGAGTTTGGGGCAAATCGGTTACCATGACCCGGTCCAAATCCGCCGGACCGCACTTTGGAACGGTGCCGCTCCGCGGCTAAGGCACCTAGAGATCCGCGGATAGGCTCGCGGAGCTCCCAGGACACTTGGCTCTTACCTCTAGGAAGGGCAGGCTCCCCACTTGCACGGCCGAAGAGCGGCAAAACCAAAACCGACATGCCCCCACCCGATGCACCTTCCCGGGGTGACAAAAATTCGAGCCCGGGCTCATTCGAAAGCCAAGTATCTCTAGTTTATGTGAGCCAAAATGTGTCAGGATTAGAGCTACGGCGGGCCCGTGGCCGCGGAACAAAGTGCGCGGAACCGCATGAAAAATCGTCTAAGTGTCAAATGCATTGAAATCGCCATAGGAAATTTCACCGACTTTGCGGCTCTATATCTCGCGTGCCTTTCGGGCTAGAGACTCGTTTCTGGTGTTGTTGCAGAGCCCAAGTCCTCCCCTACGAGCTCATTAAAGGGCGTGTGGCTCACACTTATGGCCGGGTCACAGTACCGGGAGAAGTGGACCTCGTCCCGGTGAAAATTTAACATGGGAATCTCCATAGGGAACTTTCAGGAAAATGACTAAGTGTCGAATGCATTGAAATCGCCATAGGGAATTTCACTGACTTTGCGGCTCTATATCTCCCGAAAAAAGGGATAGAGACTCGGTTCTGGTGTTGCTGCAGAGCCCAAGTCCTCCCCTACGAGCTCACCAAAGGGCGTGTGGCTCACACTTATGGCCGGGACACAGTACCGGGAGAAGTGGACCTCGTCCCGGTGACCATTTAACATTGGAATCTCCATAGGGAAACTTTAACATGGGAAACGCCATAGGGAATGTGGACCGACTTTGCGGCCCTATATCTCCCGAACCCTTGGGGCTAGAGACTAGCTTTTCACCACCCTCGTGGAGCCCCAAGTCTCCTCTACAAAGTGAGTGGCTTTAATTTTGTAGGCCACGAAAGGCGGCTGCTCGGTACCGGGCCAAAGTGGACCTTCGCGGCCAAATCTTGACCTACTTTGGCCCCTGTGTATCTCCGGTTATCTTGGGGCCACACTAATAAGACTACCATCGCTCGAAAGGGCACATGTAGGGCTATCTACCCAGGGAGTTTGGGGCAAATCGGTTACCATGACCCGGTCCAAATCCGCCGGACCGCACTTTGGAACGGTGCCGCTCCGCGGCCAAGCCACCTAGAGATCCGCGGATAGGCTCGCGGAGCTCCCAGGACACTTGGCTCTTACCTCTAGGAAGGGCAGGCTCCGCATTTGCACGGCCGAGGAGCGGCAAAACCAAAACCGACATGCCCCCACCCGATGCACCTTCCCGGGGTGACAAAAATTCGAGCCCGGGCTCATTCGAAAGCCAAGTATCTCTAGTTTATGTGAGCCAAAATGTGTCAGGATTGGAGCTACGGCGGGCCCGTGGCCGCGGAACAAAATGCGCGGAACCGCATGAAAAATCGTTCTAAGTGTCAAATGCATTGAAATCGCCGTAGGGAATTTCACCGACTTTGCGGCTCTATATCTCGCGTGTCTTTCGGGCTAGAGACTCGTTTCTGGTGTTGTTGCAGAGCCCAAGTCCTCCCCTACGAGCTTACCAAAGGGCGTGTGGCTCACACTTATGGCCGGGACACAGTACCGGGAGAAGTGGACCTCGTCCCGGTGAAAATTTAACATGGGAATCTCCTTAGGGAAACTTTAACATGGGAAACGCCATAGGGAATGTGGACCGACTTTGCGGCCCTATATCTCCCGAACCCTTAAGGCTAGAGACTAGCTTTCACCACCCTCGTGGAGCCCCAAGTCTCCTCTACAAAGTGAGTGGCTTTAATTTTGTAGGCCACGAAAGGCGGCTGCTCGGTACCGGGCCAAAGTGGACCTTCGCGGCCAAATCTTGACCTACTTTGGCCCCGCGTATCTCCGGTTCTCTTGGGGCCACACTAATAAGACTACCATCGTTCGAAAGGGCACATGTAGGGCTATCTACCCAGGGAGTTTGGGGCAAATCGGTTACCATGACCCGGTCCAAATCCGCCGGACCGCACTTTGCAACGGTGCCGCTCCGCGGCCAAGGCACCTAGAGATCCGCGGATAGGCTCGCGGAGCTCCCAGGACACTTGGCTCTTACCTCTAGGAAGGGCAGGCTCCGCACTTGCACGGCCGAGGAGCGGCAAAACCAAAACCGACATGCCCCCACCCGATGCACCTTCCCGGGGTGACAAAAATTCGAGCCCGGGCTCATTCGAAAGCCAAGTATCTCTAGTTTATGTGAGCCAAAATGTGTCAGGATTGGAGCTACGGCGGGCCCGTGGCCGCGGAACAAAGTGCGCGGAACCGCATGAAAAATCGTCTAAGTGTCAAATGCATTGAAATCGCCATAGGAAATTTCACCGACTTTGCGGCTCTATATCTCGCGTGCCTTTCGGGCTAGAGACTCGTTTCTGGTGTTGTTGCAGAGCCCAAGTCCTCCCCTACGAGCTCACCAAAGGGCGTGTGGCTCACACTTATGGCCGGGCCACAGTAACGGGAGAAGTGGACCTCGTCCCGGTGAAAATTTAACATGGGAATCTCCATAGGGAACTTTCAGGAAAATGACTAAGTGTCGAATGCATTGAAATCGCCATAGGGAATTTCACTGACTTTGCGGCTCTATATCTCCCGAAAAAAGGGATAGAGACTCGGTTCTGGTGTTGCTGCAGAGCCCAAGTCCTCCCCTACGAGCTCACCAAAGGGCGTGTGGCTCACACTTATGGCCGGGACACAGTACCGGAGAAGTGGACCTCATCCCGGTGACCATTTAACATTGGAATCTCCATAGGGAAACTTTAACATGGGAAACGCCATAGGGAATGTGAACCGACTTTGCGGCCCTATATCTCCCGAACCCTTGGGGCTAGAGACTAGCTTTCACCACCCTCGTGGAGCCCCAAGTCTCCTCTACAAAGTGAGTGGCTTTAATTTTGTAGGCCACGAAAGGCGGCTGCTCGGTACCGGGCCAAAGTGGACCTTCGCGGCCAAATCTTGACCTACTTTGGCCCCTGTGTATCTCCGGTTATCTTGGGGCCACACTAATAAGACTACCATCGCTCGAAAGGGCACATGTAGGGCTATCTACCCAGGGAGTTTGGGGCAAATCGGTTACCATGACCCGGTCCAAATCCGCCGGACCGCACTTTGGAACGGTGCCGCTCCGCGGCCAAGCCACCTAGAGATCCGCGGATAGGCTCGCGGAGCTCCCAGGACACTTGGCTCTTACCTCTAGGAAGGGCAGGCTCCGCATTTGCACGGCCGAGGAGCGGCAAAACCAAAACCGACATGCCCCCACCCGATGCACCTTCCCGGGGTGACAAAAATTCGAGCCCGGGCTCATTCGAAAGCCAAGTATCTCTAGTTTATGTGAGCCAAAATGTGTCAGGATTGGAGCTACGGCGGGCCCGTGGCCGCGGAACAAAATGCGCGGAACCGCATGAAAAATCGTCTAAGTGTCAAATGCATTGAAATCGCCGTAGGGAATTTCACCGACTTTGCGGCTCTATATCTCGCGTGTCTTTCGGGCTAGAGACTCGTTTCTGGTGTTGTTGCAGAGCCCAAGTCCTCCCCTACGAGCTTACCAAAGGGCGTGTGGCTCACACTTATGGCCGGGACACAGTACCGGGAGAAGTGGACCTCGTCCCGGTGAAAATTTAACATGGGAATCTCCTTAGGGAAACTTTAACATGGGAAACGCCATAGGGAATGTGGACCGACTTTGCGGCCCTATATCTCCCGAACCCTTAAGGCTAGAGACTAGCTTTCACCACCCTCGTGGAGCCCCAAGTCTCCTCTACAAAGTGAGTGGCTTTAATTTTGTAGGCCACGAAAGGCGGCTGCTCGGTACCGGGCCAAAGTGGACCTTCGCGGCCAAATCTTGACCTACTTTGGCCCCGCGTATCTCCGGTTCTCTTGGGGCCACACTAATAAGACTACCATCGTTCGAAAGGGCACATGTAGGGCTATCTACCCAGGGAGTTTGGGGCAAATCGGTTACCATGACCCGGTCCAAATCCGCCGGACCGCACTTTGCAACGGTGCCGCTCCGCGGCCAAGGCACCTAGAGATCCGCGGATAGGCTCGCGGAGCTCCCAGGACACTTGGCTCTTACCTCTAGGAAGGGCAGGCTCCGCACTTGCACGGCCGAGGAGCGGCAAAACCAAAACCGACATGCCCCCACCCGATGCACCTTCCCGGGGTGACAAAAATTCGAGCCCGGGCTCATTCGAAAGCCAAGTATCTCTAGTTTATGTGAGCCAAAATGTGTCAGGATTGGAGCTACGGCGGGCCCGTGGCCGCGGAACAAAGTGCGCGGAACCGCATGAAAAATCGTCTAAGTGTCAAATGCATTGAAATCGCCATAGGAAATTTCACCGACTTTGCGGCTCTATATCTCGCGTGCCTTTCGGGCTAGAGACTCGTTTCTGGTGTTGTTGCAGAGCCCAAGTCCTCCCCTACGAGCTCACCAAAGGGCGTGTGGCTCACACTTATGGCCGGGCCACAGTAACGGGAGAAGTGGACCTCGTCCCGGTGAAAATTTAACATGGGAATCTCCATAGGGAACTTTCAGGAAAATGACTAAGTGTCGAATGCATTGAAATCGCCATAGGGAATTTCACTGACTTTGCGGCTCTATATCTCCCGAAAAAAGGGATAGAGACTCGGTTCTGGTGTTGCTGCAGAGCCAAGTCCTCCCCTACGAGCTCACCAAAGGGCGTGTGGCTCACACTTATGGCCGGGACACAGTACCGGGAGAAGTGGACCTCATCCCGGTGACCATTTAACATTGGAATCTCCATAGGGAAACTTTAACATGGGAAACGCCATAGGGAATGTGAACCGACTTTGCGGCCCTATATCTCCCGAACCCTTGGGGCTAGAGACTAGCTTTCACCACCCTCGTGGAGCCCCAAGTCTCCTCTACAAAGTGAGTGGCTTTAATTTTGTAGGCCACGAAAGGCGGCTGCTCGGTACCGGGCCAAAGTGGACCTTCGCGGCCAAATCTTGACCTACTTTGGCCCCTGTGTATCTCCGGTTATCTTGGGGCCACACTAATAAGACTACCATCGCTCGAAAGGGCACATGTAGGGCTATCTACCCAGGGAGTTTGGGGCAAATCGGTTACCATGACCCGGTCCAAATCCGCCGGACCGCACTTTGGAACGGTGCCGCTCCGCGGCCAAGCCACCTAGAGATCCGCGGATAGGCTCGCGGAGCTCCCAGGACACTTGGCTCTTACCTCTAGGAAGGGCAGGCTCCGCATTTGCACGGCCGAGGAGCGGCAAACCAAAACCGACATGCCCCCACCCGATGCACCTTCCCGGGGTGACAAAAATTCGAGCCCGGGCTCATTCGAAAGCCAAGTATCTCTAGTTTATGTGAGCCAAAATGTGTCAGGATTGGAGCTACGGCGGGCCCGTGGCCGCGGAACAAAATGCGCGGAACCGCATGAAAAATCGTCTAAGTGTCAAATGCATTGAAATCGCCGTAGGGAATTTCACCGACTTTGCGGCTCTATATCTCGCGTGTCTTTCGGGCTAGAGACTCGTTTCTGGTGTTGTTGCAGAGCCCAAGTCCTCCCCTACGAGCTCACCAAAGGGCGTGTGGCTCACACTTATGGCCGGGACACAGTACCGGGAGAAGTGGACCTCGTCCCGGTGAAAATTTAACATGGGAATCTCCTTAGGGAAACTTTAACATGGGAAACGCCATAGGGAATGTGGACCGACTTTGCGGCCCTATATCTCCCGAACCCTTAGGGCTAGAGACTAGCTTTCACCACCCTCGTGGAGCCCCAAGTCTCCTCTACAAAGTGAGTGGCTTTAATTTTGTAGGCCACGAAAGGCGGCTGCTCGGTACCGGGCCAAAGTGGACCTTCGCGGCCAAATCTTGACCTACTTTGGCCCCGCGTATCTCCGGTTCTCTTGGGGCAACACTAATAAGACTACCATCGTTCGAAAGGGCACATGTAGGGCTATCTACCCAGGGAGTTTGGGGCAAATCGGTTACCATGACCCGGTCCAAATCCGCCGGACCGCACTTTGGAACGGTGCCGCTCCGCGGCCAAGGCACCTAGAGATCCGCGGATAGGCTCGCGGAGCTCCCAGGACACTTGGCTCTTACCTCTAGGAAGGGCAGGCTCCGCACTTGCACGGCCGAGGAGCGGCAAAACCAAAACCGACATGCCCCCACCCGATGCACCTTCCCGGGGTGACAAAAATTCGAGCCCGGGCTCATTCGAAAGCCAAGTATCTCTAGTTTATGTGAGCCAAAATGTGTCAGGATTGGAGCTACGGCGGGCCCGTGGCCGCGGAACAAAATGCGCGGAACCGCATGAAAAATCGTCTAAGTGTCAAATGCATTGAAATCGCCCATAGGAAATTTCACCGACTTTGCGGCTCTATATCTCGCGTGCCTTTCGGGCTAGAGACTCGTTTCTGGTGTTGTTGCAGAGCCCAAGTCCTCCCCTACGAGCTCACCAAAGGGCGTGTGGCTCACACTTATGGCCGGGTCACAGTAACGGGAGAAGTGGACCTCGTCCCGGTGAAAATTTAACATGGGAATCTCCATAGGGAACTTTCAGGAAAATGACTAAGTGTCGAATGCATTGAAATCGCCATAGGGAATTTCACTGACTTTGCGGCTCTATATCTCCCGAAAAAAGGGATAGAGACTCGGTTCTGGTGTTGCTGCAGAGCCCAAGTCCTCCCCTACGAGCTCACCAAAGGGCGTGTGGCTCACACTTATGGCCGGGACACAGTACCGGGAGAAGTGGACCTCATCCCGGTGACCATTTAACATTGGAATCTCCATAGGGAAACTTTAACATGGGAAACGCCATAGGGAATGTGAACCGACTTTGCGGCCCTATATCTCCCGAACCCTTGGGGCTAGAGACTAGCTTTCACCACCCTCGTGGAGCCCCAAGTCTCCTCTACAAAGTGAGTGGCTTTAATTTTGTAGGCCACGAAAGGCGGCTGCTCGGTACCGGGCCAAAGTGGACCTTCACTGCCAAATCTTGACCTACTTTGGCCCCGTGTATCTCCGGTTATCTTGGGGCCACACTAATAAGACTACCATCGCTCGAAAGGGCACATGTAGGGCTATCTACCCAGGGAGTTTGGGGCAAATCGGTTACCATGACCCGGTCCAAATCCGCCGGACCGCACTTTGGAACGGTGCCGCTCCGCGGCCAAGCCACCTAGAGATCCGCGGATAGGCTCGCGGAGCTCCCAGGACACTTGGCTCTTACCTCTAGGAAGGGCAGGCTCCGCATTTGCACGGCCGAGGAGCGGCAAAACCAAAACCGACATGCCCCCACCCGATGCACCTTCCCGGGGTGACAAAAATTCGAGCCCGGGCTCATTCGAAAGCCAAGTATCTCTAGTTTATGTGAGCCAAAATGTGTCAGGATTGGAGCTACGGCGGGCCCGTGGCCGCGGAACAAAATGCGCGGAACCGCATGAAAAATCGTCTAAGTGTCAAATGCATTGAAATCGCCGTAGGGAATTTCACCGACTTTGCGGCTCTATATCTCGCGTGTCTTTCGGGCTAGAGACTCGTTTCTGGTGTTGTTGCAGAGCCCAAGTCCTCCCCTACGAGCTTACCAAAGGGCGTGTGGCTCACACTTATGGCCGGGACACAGTACCGGGAGAAGTGGACCTCGTCCCGGTGAAAATTTAACATGGGAATCTCCTTAGGGAAACTTTAACATGGGAAACGCCATAGGGAATGTGGACCGACTTTGCGGCCCTATATCTCCCGAACCCTTAGGCTAGAGACTAGCTTTCACCACCCTCGTGGAGCCCCAAGTCTCCTCTACAAAGTGAGTGGCTTTAATTTTGTAGGCCACGAAAGGCGGCTGCTCGGTACCGGGCCAAAGTGGACCTTCGCGGCCAAATCTTGACCTACTTTGGCCCCGCGTATCTCCGGTTCTCTTGGGGCCACACTAATAAGACTACCATCGTTCGAAAGGGCACATGTAGGGCTATCTACCCAGGGAGTTTGGGGCAAATCGGTTACCATGACCCGGTCCAAATCCGCCGGACCGCACTTTGCAACGGTGCCGCTCCGCGGCCAAGGCACCTAGAGATCCGCGGATAGGCTCGCGGAGCTCCCAGGACACTTGGCTCTTACCTCTAGGAAGGGCAGGCTCCGCACTTGCACGGCCGAGGAGCGGCAAAACCAAAACCGACATGCCCCCACCCGATGCACCTTCCCGGGGTGACAAAAATTCGAGCCCGGGCTCATTCGAAAGCCAAGTATCTCTAGTTTATGTGAGCCAAAATGTGTCAGGATTGGAGCTACGGCGGGCCCGTGGCCGCGGAACAAAGTGCGCGGAACCGCATGAAAAATCGTCTAAGTGTCAAATGCATTGAAATCGCCATAGGAAATTTCACCGACTTTGCGGCTCTATATCTCGCGTGCCTTTCGGGCTAGAGACTCGTTTCTGGTGTTGTTGCAGAGCCCAAGTCCTCCCCTACGAGCTCACCAAAGGGCGTGTGGCTCACACTTATGGCCGGGCCACAGTAACGGGAGAAGTGGACCTCGTCCCGGTGAAAATTTAACATGGGAATCTCCATAGGGAACTTTCAGGAAAATGACTAAGTGTCGAATGCATTGAAATCGCCATAGGGAATTTCACTGACTTTGCGGCTCTATATCTCCCGAAAAAAGGGATAGAGACTCGGTTCTGGTGTTGCTGCAGAGCCCAAGTCCTCCCCTACGAGCTCACCAAAGGGCGTGTGGCTCACACTTATGGCCGGGACACAGTACCGGGAGAAGTGGACCTCATCCCGGTGACCATTTAACATTGGAATCTCCATAGGGAAACTTTAACATGGGAAACGCCATAGGGAATGTGAACCGACTTTGCGGCCCTATATCTCCCGAACCCTTGGGGCTAGAGACTAGCTTTCACCACCCTCGTGGAGCCCCAAGTCTCCTCTACAAAGTGAGTGGCTTTAATTTTGTAGGCCACGAAAGGCGGCTGCTCGGTACCGGGCCAAAGTGGACCTTCGCGGCCAAATCTTGACCTACTTTGGCCCCTGTGTATCTCCGGTTATCTTGGGGCCACACTAATAAGACTACCATCGCTCGAAAGGGCACATGTAGGGCTATCTACCCAGGGAGTTTGGGGCAAATCGGTTACCATGACCCGGTCCAAATCCGCCGGACCGCACTTTGGAACGGTGCCGCTCCGCGGCCAAGCCACCTAGAGATCCGCGGATAGGCTCGCGGAGCTCCCAGGACACTTGGCTCTTACCTCTAGGAAGGGCAGGCTCCGCATTTGCACGGCCGAGGAGCGGCAAAACCAAAACCGACATGCCCCCACCCGATGCACCTTCCCGGGGTGACAAAAATTCGAGCCCGGGCTCATTCGAAAGCCAAGTATCTCTAGTTTATGTGAGCCAAAATGTGTCAGGATTGGAGCTACGGCGGGCCCGTGGCCGCGGAACAAAATGCGCGGAACCGCATGAAAAATCGTCTAAGTGTCAAATGCATTGAAATCGCCGTAGGGAATTTCACCGACTTTGCGGCTCTATATCTCGCGTGTCTTTCGGGCTAGAGACTCGTTTCTGGTGTTGTTGCAGAGCCCAAGTCCTCCCCTACGAGCTCACCAAAGGGCGTGTGGCTCACACTTATGGCCGGGACACAGTACCGGGAGAAGTGGACCTCGTCCCGGTGAAAATTTAACATTGGAATCTCCATAGGGAAACTTTAACATGGGAAACGCCATAGGGAATGTGGACCGACTTTGCGGCCCTATATCTCCCGAACCCTTGGGGCTAGAGACTAGCTTTCACCACCCTCGTGGAGCCCCAAGTCTCCTCTACAAAGTGAGTGCTTTAATTTTGTAGGCCACGAAAGGCGGCTGCTCGGTACCGGGCCAAAGTGGACCTTCGCGGCCAAATCTTGACCTAATTTGGCCCCGCGTATCTCCAGTTCTCTTGGGGCCACACTAATAAGACTACCATCGTTCGAAAGGGCACATGTAGGGCTATCTACCCAGGGAGTTTGGGGCAAATCGGTTACCATGACCCGGTCCAAATCCGCCGGACCGCACTTTGGAACGGTGCCGCTCCGCGGCCAAGGCACCTAGAGATCCGCGGATAGGCTCGCGGAGCTCCCAGGACACTTGGCTCTTACCTCTAGGAAGGGCAGGCTCCGCACTTGCACGGCCGAGGAGCGGCAAAACCAAAACCGACATGCCCCCCACCCGATGCACCTTCCCGGGGTGACAAAAATTCGAGCCCGGGCTCATTCGAAAGCCAAGTATCTCTAGTTTATGTGAGCCAAAATGTGTCAGGATTGGAGCTACGGCGGGCCCGTGGCCGCGGAACAAAATGCGCGGAACCGCATGAAAAATCGTCTAAGTGTCAAATGCATTGAAATCGCCATAGGAAATTTCACCGACTTTGCGGCTCTATATCTCGCGTGCCTTTCGGGCTAGAGACTCGTTTCTGGTGTTGTTGCAGAGCCCAAGTCCTCCCCTACGAGCTCACCAAAGGGCGTGTGGCTCACACTTATGGCCGGGTCACAGTAACGGGAGAAGTGGACCTCGTCCCGGTGAAAATTTAACATGGGAATCTCCATAGGGAACTTTCAGGAAAATGACTAAGTGTCGAATGCATTGAAATCGCCATAGGGAATTTCACTGACTTTGCGGCTCTATATCTCCCGAAAAAAGGGATAGAGACTCGGTTCTGGTGTTGCTGCAGAGCCCAAGTCCTCCCCTACGAGCTCACCAAAGGGCGTGTGGCTCACACTTATGGCCGGGACACAGTACCGGGAGAAGTGGACCTCATCCCGGTGACCATTTAACATTGGAATCTCCATAGGGAAACTTTAACATGGGAAACGCCATAGGGAATGTGAACCGACTTTGCGGCCCTATATCTCCCGAACCCTTGGGGCTAGAGACTAGCTTTCACCACCCTCGTGGAGCCCCAAGTCTCCTCTACAAAGTGAGTGGCTTTAATTTTGTAGGCCACGAAAGGCGGCTGCTCGGTACCGGGCCAAAGTGGACCTTCGCGGCCAAATCTTGACCTACTTTGGCCCCGCGTATCTCCGGTTATCTTGGGGCCACACTAATAAAACTACCATCGCTCGAAAGGGCACATGTAGGGCTATCTACCCAGGGAGTTTGGGGCAAATCGGTTACCATGACCCGGTCCAAATCCGCCGGACCGCACTTTGGAACGGTGCCGCTCCGCGGCCAAGCCACCTAGAGATCCGCGGATAGGCTCGCGGAGCTCCCAGGACACTTGGCTCTTACCTCTAGGAAGGGCAGGCTCCGCACTTGCACGGCCGAGGAGCGGCAAAACCAAAACCGACATGCCCCCACCCGATGCACCTTCCCGGGGTGACAAAAATTCGAGCCCGGGCTCATTCGAAAGCCAAGTATCTCTAGTTTATGTGAGCCAAAATGTGTCAGGATTGGAGCTTCGGCGGGCCCGTGGCCGCGGAACAAAATGCGCGGAACCGCATGAAAAATCGTCTAAGTGTCAAATGCATTGAAATCGCCGTAGGGAATTTCACCGACTTTGCGGCTCTATATCTCGCGTGTCTTTCGGGCTAGAGACTCGTTTCTGGTGTTGTTGCAGAGCCCAAGTCCTCCCCTACGAGCTTACCAAAGGGCGTGTGGCTCACACTTATGGCCGGGACACAGTACCGGGAGAAGTGGACCTCGTCCCGGTGAAAATTTAACATGGGAATCTCCTTAGGGAAACTTTAACATGGGAAACGCCATAGGGAATGTGGACCGACTTTGCGGCCCTATATCTCCCGAACCCTTAAGGCTAGAGACTAGCTTTCACCACCCTCGTGGAGCCCCAAGTCTCCTCTACAAAGTGAGTGGCTTTAATTTTGTAGGCCACGAAAGGCGGCTGCTCGGTACCGGGCCAAAGTGGACCTTCGCGGCCAAATCTTGACCTACTTTGGCCCCGCGTATCTCCGGTTCTCTTGGGGCCACACTAATAAGACTACCATCGTTCGAAAGGGCACATGTAGGGCTATCTACCCAGGGAGTTTGGGGCAAATCGGTTACCATGACCCGGTCCAAATCCGCCGGACCGCACTTTGCAACGGTGCCGCTCCGCGGCCAAGGCACCTAGAGATCCGCGGATAGGCTCGCGGAGCTCCCAGGACACTTGGCTCTTACCTCTAGGAAGGGCAGGCTCCGCACTTGCACGGCCGAGGAGCGGCAAAACCAAAACCGACATGCCCCCACCCGATGCACCTTCCCGGGGTGACAAAAATTCGAGCCCGGGCTCATTCGAAAGCCAAGTATCTCTAGTATATGTGAGCCAAAATGTGTCAGGATTGGAGCTACGGCGGGCCCGTGGCCGCGGAACAAAGTGCGCGGAACCGCATGAAAAATCGTCTAAGTGTCAAATGCATTGAAATCGCCATAGGAAATTTCACCGACTTTGCGTCTCTATATCTCGCGTGCCTTTCGGGCTAGAGACTCGTTTCTGGTGTTGTTGCAGAGCCCAAGTCCTCCCCTACGAGCTCACCAAAGGGCGTGTGGCTCACACTTATGGCCGGGTCACAGTACCGGGAGAAGTGGACCTCGTCCCGGTGAAAATTTAACATGGGAATCTCCATAGGGAACTTTCAGGAAAATGACTAAGTGTCGAATGCATTGAAATCGCCATAGGGAATTTCACTGACTTTGCGGCTCTATATCTCCCGAAAAAAGGGATAGAGACTCGGTTCTGGTGTTGCTGCAGAGCCCAAGTCCTCCCCTACGAGCTCACCAAAGGGCGTGTGGCTCACACTTATGGCCGGGACACAGTACCGGGAGAAGTGGACCTCATCCCGGTGACCATTTAACATTGGAATCTCCATAGGGAAACTTTAACATGGGAAACGCCATAGGGAATGTGAACCGACTTTGCGGCCCTATATCTCCCGAACCCTTGGGGCTAGAGACTAGCTTTCACCACCCTCGTGGAGCCCCAAGTCTCCTCTACAAAGTGAGTGGCTTTAATTTTGTAGGCCACGAAAGGCGGCTGCTCGGTACCGGGCCAAAGTGGACCTTCGCGGCCAAATCTTGACCTACTTTGGCCCCGTGTATCTCCGGTTTTCTTGGGGCCACACTAATAAGACTACCATCGCTCGAAAGGGCACATGTAGGGCTATCTACCCAGGGAGTTTGGGGCAAATCGGTTACCATGACCCGGTCCAAATCCGCCGGACCGCACTTTGGAACGGTGCCGCTCCGCGGCCAAGCCACCTAGAGATCCGCGGATAGGCTCGCGGAGCTCCCAGGACACTTGGCTCTTACCTCTAGGAAGGGCAGGCTCCGCATTTGCACGGCCGAGGAGCGGCAAAACCAAAACCGACATGCCCCCACCCGATGCACCTTCCCGGGGTGACAAAAATTCGAGCCCGGGCTCATTCGAAAGCCAAGTATCTCTAGTTTATGTGAGCCAAAATGTGTCAGGATTGGAGCTACGGCGGGCCCGTGGCCGCGGAACAAAATGCGCGGAACCGCATGAAAAATCGTCTAAGTGTCAAATGCATTGAAATCGCCGTAGGGAATTTCACCGACTTTGCGGCTCTATATCTCGCGTGTCTTTCGGGCTAGAGACTCGTTTCTGGTGTTGTTGCAGAGCCCAAGTCCTCCCCTACGAGCTTACCAAAGGGCGTGTGGCTCACACTTATGGCCGGGACACAGTACCGGGAGAAGTGGACCTCGTCCCGGTGAAAATTTAACATGGGAATCTCCTTAGGGAAACTTTAACATGGGAAACGCCATAGGGAATGTGGACCGACTTTGCGGCCCTATATCTCCCGAACCCTTAAGGCTAGAGACTAGCTTTCACCACCCTCGTGGAGCCCCAAGTCTCCTCTACAAAGTGAGTGGCTTTAATTTTGTAGGCCACGAAAGGCGGCTGCTCGGTACCGGGCCAAAGTGGACCTTCGCGGCCAAATCTTGACCTACTTTGGCCCCGCGTATCTCCGGTTCTCCTGGGGCCACACTAATAAGACTACCATCGTTCGAAAGGGCACATGTAGGGCTATCTACCTAGGGAGTTTGGGGCAAATCGGTTACCATGACCCGGTCCAAATCCGCCGGACCGCACTTTGCAACGGTGCCGCTCCGCGGCCAAGGCACCTAGAGATCCGCGGATAGGCTCGCGGAGCTCCCAGGACACTTGGCTCTTACCTCTAGGAAGGGCAGGCTCCGCACTTGCACGGCCGAGGAGCGGCAAAACCAAAACCGACATGCCCCCACCCGATGCACCTTCCCGGGGTGACAAAAATTCGAGCCCGGGCTCATTCGAAAGCCAAGTATCTCTAGTTTATGTGAGCCAAAATGTGCCAGGATTAGAGCTACGGCGGGCCCGTGGCCGCGGAACAAATGCGCGGAACCGCATGAAAAATCGTCTAAGTGTCAAATGCATTGAAATCGCCATAGGAAATTTCACCGACTTTGCGGCTCTATATCTCGCGTGCCTTTCGGGCTAGAGACTCGTTTCTGGTGTTGTTGCAGAGCCCAAGTCCTCCCCTACGAGCTCACCAAAGGGCGTGTGGCTCACACTTATGGCCGGGTCACAGTAACGGGAGAAGTGGACCTCGTCCCGGTGAAAATTTAACATGGGAATCTCCATAGGGAACTTTCAGGAAAATGACTAAGTGTCGAATGCATTGAAATCGCCATAGGGAATTTCACTGACTTTGCGGCTCTATATCTCCCGAAAAAAGGGATAGAGACTCGGTTCTGGTGTTGCTGCAGAGCCCAAGTCCTCCCCTACGAGCTCACCAAAGGGCGTGTGGCTCACACTTATGGCCGGGACACAGTACCGGGAGAAGTGGACCTCATCCCGGTGACCATTTAACATTGGAATCTCCATAGGGAAACTTTAACATGGGAAACGCCATAGGGAATGTGAACCGACTTTGCGGCCCTATATCTCCCGAACCCTTGGGGCTAGAGACTAGCTTTCACCACCCTCGTGGAGCCCCAAGTCTCCTCTACAAAGTGAGTGGCTTTAATTTTGTAGGCCACGAAAGGCGGCTGCTCGGTACCGGGCCAAAGTGGACCTTCGCGGCCAAATCTTGACCTACTTTGGCCCTGTGTATCTCCGGTTATCTTGGGGCCACACTAATAAGACTACCATCGCTCGAAAGGGCACATGTAGGGCTATCTACCCAGGGAGTTTGGGGCAAATCGGTTACCATGACCCGGTCCAAATCCGCCGGACCGCACTTTGGAACGGTGCCGCTCCGCGGCCAAGCCACCTAGAGATCCGCGGATAGGCTCGCGGAGCTCCCAGGACACTTGGCTCTTACCTCTAGGAAGGGCAGGCTCCGCATTTGCACGGCCGAGGAGCGGCAAAACCAAAACCGACATGCCCCCACCCGATGCACCTTCCCGGGGTGACAAAAATTCGAGCCCGGGCTCATTCGAAAGCCAAGTATCTCTAGTTTATGTGAGCCAAAATGTGTCAGGATTGGAGCTACGGCGGGCCCGTGGCCGCGGAACAAAGTGCGCGGAACCGCATGAAAAATCGTCTAAGTGTCAAATGCATTGAAATCGCCGTAGGGAATTTCACCGACTTTGCGGCTCTATATCTCGCGTGCCTTTCGGGCTAGAGACTCGTTTCTGGTGTTGTTGCAGAGCCCAAGTCCTCCCCTACGAGCTCACCAAAGGGCGTGTGGCTCACACTTATGGCCGGGACACAGTACCGGGAGAAGTGGACCTCGTCCCGGTGAAAATTTAACATGGGAATCTCCTTAGGGAAACTTTAACATGGGAAACGCCATAGGGAATGTGGACCGACTTTGCGGCCCTATATCTCCCGAACCCTTAGGGCTAGAGACTAGCTTTCACCACCCTCGTGGAGCCCCAAGTCTCCTCTACAAAGTGAGTGGCTTTAATTTTGTAGGCCACGAAAGGCGGCTGCTCGGTACCGGGCCAAAGTGGACCTTCGCGGCCAAATCTTGACCTACTTTGGCCCCGCGTATCTCCAGTTCTCTTGGGGCCACACTAATAAGACTACCATCGTTCGAAAGGGCACATGTAGGGCTATCTACCCAGGGAGTTGGGGCAAATCGGTTACCATGACCCGGTCCAAATCCGCCGGACCGCACTTTGGAACGGTGCCGCTCCGCGGCCAAGGCACCTAGAGATCCGCGGATAGGCTCGCGGAGCTCCCAGGACACTTGGCTCTTACCTCTAGGAAGGGCAGGCTCCGCACTTGCACGGCCGAGGAGCGGCAAAACCAAAACCGACATGCCCCCACCCGATGCACCTTCCCGGGGTGACAAAAATTCGAGCCCGGGCTCATTCGAAAGCCAAGTATCTCTAGTTTATGTGAGCCAAAATGTGTCAGGATTGGAGCTACGGCGGGCCCGTGGCCGCGGAACAAAATGCGCGGAACCGCATGAAAAATCGTCTAAGTGTCAAATGCATTGAAATCGCCGTAGGGAATTTCACCGACTTTGCGGCTCTATATCTCGCGTGTCTTTCGGGCTAGAGACTCGTTTCTGGTGTTGTTGCAGAGCCCAAGTCCTCCCCTACGAGCTTACCAAAGGGCGTGTGGCTCACACTTATGGCCGGGACACAGTACCGGGAGAAGTGGACCTCGTCCCGGTGAAAATTTAACATGGGAATCTCCTTAGGGAAACTTTAACATGGGAAACGCCATAGGGAATGTGGACCGACTTTGCGGCCCTATATCTCCCGAACCCTTAAGGCTAGAGACTAGCTTTCACCACCCTCGTGGAGCCCCAAGTCTCCTCTACAAAGTGAGTGGCTTTAATTTTGTAGGCCACGAAAGGCGGCTGCTCGGTACCTGGGCCAAAGTGGACCTTCGCGGCCAAATCTTGACCTACTTTGGCCCCGCGTATCTCCGGTTCTCTTGGGGCCACACTAATAAGACTACCATCGTTCGAAAGGGCACATGTAGGGCTATCTACCCAGGGAGTTTGGGGCAAATCGGTTACCATGACCCGGTCCAAATCCGCCGGACCGCACTTTGCAACGGTGCCGCTCCGCGGCCAAGGCACCTAGAGATCCGCGGATAGGCTCGCGGAGCTCCCAGGACACTTGGCTCTTACCTCTAGGAAGGGCAGGCTCCGCACTTGCACGGCCGAGGAGCGGCAAAACCAAAACCGACATGCCCCCACCCGATGCACCTTCCCGGGGTGACAAAAATTCGAGCCCGGGCTCATTCGAAAGCCAAGTATCTCTAGTTTATGTGAGCCAAAATGTGTCAGGATTAGAGCTACGGCGGGCCCGTGGCCGCGGAACAAAGTGCGCGGAACCGCATGAAAAATCGTCTAAGTGTCAAATGCATTGAAATCGCCATAGGAAATTTCACCGACTTTGCGGCTCTATATCTTGCGTGCCTTTCGGGCTAGAGACTCGTTTCTGGTGTTGTTGCAGAGCCCAAGTCCTCCCCTACGAGCTCACCAAAGGGCGTGTGGCTCACACTTATGGCCGGGTCACAGTACCGGGAGAAGTGGACCTCGTCCCGGTGAAAATTTAACATGGAGTCTCCATAGGGAACTTTCAGGAAAATGACTAAGTGTCGAATGCATTGAAATCGCCATAGGGAATTTCACTGACTTTGCGGCTCTATATCTCCCGAAAAAAGGGATAGAGACTCGGTTCTGGTGTTGCTGCAGAGCCCAAGTCCTCCCCTACGAGCTCACCAAAGGGCGTGTGGCTCACACTTATGGCCGGGACACAGTACCGGGAGAAGTGGACCTCATCCGGTGACCATTTAACATTGGAATCTCCATAGGGAAACTTTAACATGGGAAACGCCATAGGGAATGTGAACCGACTTTGCGGCCCTATATCTCCCGAACCCTTGGGGCTAGAGACTAGCTTTCACCACCCTCGTGGAGCCCCAAGTCTCCTCTACAAAGTGAGTGGCTTTAATTTTGTAGGCCACGAAAGGCGGCTGCTCGGTACCGGGCCAAAGTGGACCTTCGCGGCCAAATCTTGACCTATTTTGGCCCCGTGTATCTCCGGTTATCTTGGGGCCACACTAATAAGACTACCATCGCTCGAAAGGGCACATGTAGGGCTATCTACCCAGGGAGTTTGGGGCAAATCGGTTACCATGACCCGGTCCAAATCCGCCGGACCGCACTTTGGAACGGTGCCGCTCCGCGGCCAAGCCACCTAGAGATCCGCGGATAGGCTCGCGGAGCTCCCAGGACACTTGGCTCTTACCTCTAGGAAGGGCAGGCTCCGCATTTGCACGGCCGAGGAGCGGCAAAACCAAAACCGACATGCCCCCACCCGATGCACCTTCCCGGGGTGACAAAAATTCGAGCCCGGGCTCATTCGAAAGCCAAGTATCTCTAGTTTATGTGAGCCAAAATGTGTCAGGATTGGAGCTACGGCGGGCCCGTGGCCGCGGAACAAAATGCGCGGAACCGCATGAAAAATCGTCTAAGTGTCAAATGCATTGAAATCGCCGTAGGGAATTTTCACCGACTTTGCGGCTCTATATCTCGCGTGTCTTTCGGGCTAGAGACTCGTTTCTGGTGTTGTTGCAGAGCCCAAGTCCTCCCCTACGAGCTTACCAAAGGGCGTGTGGCTCACACTTATGGCCGGGACACAGTACCGGGAGAAGTGGACCTCATCCCGGTGACCATTTAACATTGGAATCTCCTTAGGGAAACTTTAACATGGGAAACGCCATAGGGAATGTGGACCGACTTTGCGGCCCTATATCTCCCGAACCCTTAAGGGCTAGAGACTAGCTTTCACCACCCTCGTGGAGCCCCAAGTCTCCTCTACAAAGTGAGTGGCTTTAATTTTGTACGCCACGAAAGGCGGCTGCTCGGTACCGGGCCAAAGTGGACCTTCGCGGCCAAATCTTGACCTACTTTGGCCCCGCGTATCTCCGGTTCTCTTGGGGCCACACTAATAAGACTACCATCGTTCGAAAGGGCACATGTAGGGCTATCTACCAGGGAGTTTGGGGCAAATCGGTTACCATGACCCGGTCCAAATCCGCCGGACCGCACTTTGCAACGGTGCCGCTCCGCGGCCAAGGCACCTAGAGATCCGCGGATAGGCTCGCGGAGCTCCCAGGACACTTGGCTCTTACCTCTAGGAAGGGCAGGCTCCGCACTTGCACGGCCCGAGGAGCGGCAAAACCAAAACCGACATGCCCCCACCCGATGCACCTTCCCGGGGTGACAAAAATTCGAGCCCGGGCTCATTCGAAAGCCAAGTATCTCTAGTTTATGTGAGCCAAAATGTGTCAGGATTGGAGCTACGGCGGGCCCGTGGCCGCGAACAAAGTGCGCGGAACCGCATGAAAAATCGTCTAAGTGTCAAATGCATTGAAATCGCCATAGGAAATTTCACCGACTTTGCGGCTCTATATCTCGCGTGCCTTTCGGGCTAGAGACTCGTTTCTGGTGTTGTTGCAGAGCCCAAGTCCTCCCCTACGAGCTCACCAAAGGGCGTGTGGCTCACACTTATGGCCGGGTCACAGTAACGGGAGAAGTGGACCTCGTCCGGTGAAAATTTAACATGGGAATCTCCATAGGGAACTTTCAGGAAAATGACTAAGTGTCGAATGCATTGAAATCGCCATAGGGAATTTCACTGACTTTGCGGCTCTATATCTCCCGAAAAAAGGGATAGAGACTCGGTTCTGGTGTTGCTGCAGAGCCCAAGTCCTCCCCTACGAGCTCACCAAAGGGCGTGTGGCTCACACTTATGGCCGGGACACAGTACCGGGAGAAGTGGACCTCATCCCGGTGACCATTTAACATTGGAATCTCCATAGGGAAACTTTAACATGGGAAACGCCATAGGGAATGTGAACCGACTTTGCGGCCCTATATCTCCCGAACCCTTGGGGCTAGAGACTAGCTTTCACCACCCTCGTGGAGCCCCAAGTCTCCTCTACAAAGTGAGTGGCTTTAATTTTGTAGGCCACGAAAGGCGGCTGCTCGGTACCGGGCCAAAGTGGACCTTCGCGGCCAAATCTTGACCTACTTTGGCCCCGTGTATCTCCGGTTATCTTGGGGCCACACTAATAAGACTACCATCGCTCGAAAGGGCACATGTAGGGCTATCTACCCAGGGAGTTTGGGGCAAATCGGTTACCATGACCCGGTCCAAATCCGCCGGACCGCACTTTGGAACGGTGCCGCTCCGCGGCCAAGCCACCTAGAGATCCGCGGATAGGCTCGCGGAGCTCCCAGGACACTTGGCTCTTACCTCTAGGAAGGGCAGGCTCCGCATTTGCACGGCCGAGGAGCGGCAAAACCAAAACCGACATGCCCCCACCCGATGCACCTTCCCGGGGTGACAAAAATTCGAGCCCGGGCTCATTCGAAAGCCAAGTATCTCTAGTTTATGTGAGCCAAAATGTGTCAGGATTGGAGCTACGGCGGGCCCGTGGCCGCGGAACAAAATGCGCGGAACCGCATGAAAAATCGTCTAAGTGTCAAATGCATTGAAATCGCCGTAGGGAATTTCACCGACTTTGCGGCTCTATATCTCGCGTGTCTTTCGGGCTAGAGACTCGTTTCTGGTGTTGTTGCAGAGCCCAAGTCCTCCCCTACGAGCTCACCAAAGGGCGTGTGGCTCACACTTATGGCCGGGACACAGTACCGGGAGAAGTGGACCTCGTCCCGGTGAAAATTTAACATGGGAATCTCCTTAGGGAAACTTTAACATGGGAAACGCCATAGGGAATGTGGACCGACTTTGCGGCCCTATATCTCCCGAACCCTTAAGGCTAGAGACTAGCTTTCACCACCCTCGTGGAGCCCCAAGTCTCCTCTACAAAGTGAGTGCTTTAATTTTGTAGGCCACGAAAGGCGGCTGCTCGGTACCGGGCCAAAGTGGACCTTCGCGGCCAAATCTTGACCTACTTTGGCCCCGCGTATCTCCGGTTCTCTTGGGGCCACACTAATAAGACTACCATCGTTCGAAAGGGCACATGTAGGGCTTATCTACCCAGGGAGTTTGGGGCAAATCGGTTACCATGACCCGGTCAAATCCGCCGGACCGCACTTTGCAACGGTGCCGCTCCGCGGCAAGGCACCTAGAGATCCGCGGATAGGCTCGCGGAGCTCCTAGAGACACTTGGCTCTTACCTCTAGGAAGGGCAGGCTCCGCACTTGCACGGCCGAGGAGCGGCAAAACCAAAACCGACATGCCCCCACCCGATGCACCTTCCCGGGGTGACAAAAATTCGAGCCCGGGCTCATTCGAAAGCCAAGTATCTCTAGTTTATGTGAGCCCAAAATGTTGTCAGGATTGGAGCTACGGCGGGCCCGTGGCCGCGGAACAAAGTGCGCGGAACCGCATGGAAAAATCGTTCTAAGTGTCAAATGCATTGAAATCGCCGTAGGGAATTTCTACCGACTTTGCGGCTCTAGATCTCGCGTGTCTTTCGGGCTAGAGACTCGTTTCTGGTGTTGTCTGCAGAGCCCAAGTCCTCCCCTACGAGCTTACCAAAGGGCGTGTGGCTCACACTTATGGCCGGGACACAGTACCGGGAGAAGTGGACCTCGGTCCCGGTGAAAATTTAACATGGGAATCTCCTATAGGGAAACTTTAACATGGGAAACGCCATAGGGAATGTGGACCGACTTTGCGGCCCTATATCTCCCGAACCCTTAGGGCTAGAGACTAGCTTTCACCACCCTCGTGGAGCCCCAAGTCTCCTCTACAAAGTGAGTGGCTTTAATTTTGTACGCCACGAAAGGCGGGCTGCTCGGTACCGGGCCAAAGTGGACCTTCGCGGCCAAATCTTGACCTACTTTGGCCCCGCGTATCTCCGGTTCTCTTGGGGCCACACTAATAAGACTACCATCGTTCGAAAGGGCACATGTAGGGCTATCTACCCAGGGAGTTTGGGGCAAATCGGTTACCATGGACCCGGTCCAAATCCGCCGGACCGCACTTTGGAACGGTGCCGCTCCGCGGCCAAGGCACCTAGAGATCCGCGGATAGGCTCGCGGAGCTCCCAGGGACACTTGGCTCTTACCTCTAGGAAGGGCAGGCTCCGCACTTGCACGGCCGAAGGAGCGGCAAAACCAAACCGACATGCCCCCACCCGATGCACCTTCCCGGGGTGACAAAATTCGAGCCCGGGGCTCATTCGAAAGCCAAGTATCTCTAGTTTATGTGAGCCAAAATGTGTCAGGATTAGGAGCTACGGCGGGCCCGTGGCCGCGGAACAAAGTGCGCGGAACCGCATGAAAAATCGTTCTAAGTGTCAAATGCATTGAAATCGCCATAGGAAATTTCACCGACTTTGCGGCTTCTATATCTCGCGTGCCTTTTCGGGCTAGAGACTCGTTTCTGGTGTGTTGCAGAGCCCAAGTCCTCCCCTACGAGCTCACCAAAGGGCGTTGTGGCTCACACTTATGGCCGGGTCACAGTACCGGGAGAAGTGGACCTCGTCCCGTGTGAAATTTAACATGGGAATCTCCATAGGGAACTTTCAGGAAAATGACTAAGTGTCGAATGCATTGAAATCGCCATAGGGAATTTCACTGACTTTGCGGCTCTATATCTCCCGAAAAAGGGATAGAGACTCGGTTCTGTGTTGCTGCAGAGCCCAAGTCCTCCCTACGAGCTCACCAAAGGGCGTGTGGCTCACACTTATGGCCGGGACACAGTACCGGGAGAAGTGGACCTCATCCGGTGACCATTTAACATTGGAATCTCCATAGGGAAACTTTAAACATGGGAAACGCCATAGGGAATGTGAACCGACTTTGCGGGCCCTATATCTCCCGGAACCCTTGGGGCTAGAGACTAGCTTTCACCACCCTCGTGGAGCCCCAAGTCTCCTCTACAAAGTGAGTGGCTTAATTTTGTACGGCCACGAAAGGCGGGCTGCTCGGTACCGGGCCAAAGTGGACCTTCGCGGCCAAATCTTGACCTACTTTGGCCCAGGTATCTCCGGTTATCTTGGGGCCACACTAATAAGACTACCATCCGCTTCGAAAGGGCACATGTAGGGCTATCTACCCAGGGAGTTTGGGCAAATCGGTTACCATGACCCGGTCCAAATCCGCCGGACCGCACTTTGGAACGGTGCCGCTCCGCGGCCAAGCCACCTAGAGATCCGCGGATAGGCTCGCGGAGCTCCCAGGACACTTGGCTCTTACCTCTAGGAAGGGCAGGCTCCGCACTTTGCACGGCCGAGGAGCGGCCAAACCAAAAACCGACATGCCCCCACCCGATGCCACCTTCCCGGGGTGACAAAAATTCGAGCCCGGGCTCATTCGAAAGCCAAGCATCTCTAGTTTATGTGAGCCAAAATGTGCCAGGATTAGAGCTACGGCGGGCCCGTGGCCGCGGAACAAATGCGCGGAACCGCATGAAAAATCGTCTAAGTGTCAAATGCATTGAAATCGCCGTAGGGAAATTTCACCGACGTTGCGGCCTATATCTCGCGTGTCTTTCGGGCTAGAGACTCGTTTTCTGGTGTTGTTGCAGAGCCCAAGTCCCTCCCCTACGAGCTCACAAAGGGACGTGTGGCTCACACTTATGGCCGGGACACAGTACCGGGAGAAGTGGACCTCGTCCCGGTGACCATTTAACATTTGGGAATCTCCTAGGGAAACTTTAACATGGGAAACGCCATAGGGAATGTGGACCGACTTTGCGGCCCTATATCTCACCCGAACCCTTAGGCTAGAGACTAGCTTTCACCACCCTCGTGGAGCCCAAGTCTCCTCTACAAAGTGAAGTGGCTTTAATTTGTACGCCACAAAGGCGGCTGCTCGGTACTGGGCCAAAGTGGACCTTCGCGGCCAATCTTGACCTACTTTGGCCTCGGTATCTCCGGTCACTTGGGGCAACACTAATAAGACTACCATCGTTCGAAAGGGCACATGTAGGCTATCTACCCAGGGAGTTTGGGGCAAATCGGTTACCATGACCCGGTCCAAATCTCGCCGGACCGCACTTTTGAACGGTGCTGCCGGCTCCGCGGCCAAGCACCTAGAGATCCGCGGATAGGCTCGCGGAGCTCCCAGGACACTTGGCTCTTACCTCTAGGAAGGGCAGGCTCCGCATTGCACGGCCGAGTAGGAGCGCAAAAACCAAAACCGACATGCCCCCACCCGATGCACCTTCCCGGGGGTGACAAAAATTCGAGCCCGGGCTCATTCGAAAGCCAAGTATCTCTAGTTTATGTGAGCCAAAATGTGTCAGGATTAGAGCTACGGCGGGCCCGTGGCTCCGCGGAACAAAGTGCGCGGACCCGCGATGAAACAATCGTTCTAAGTGTCAAATGCATGAAAATCGCCATAGGAATTTCACCGACTTTGCGGCTCTATATCTCGCTTGCCTTTCGGGCTAGGAGACTCGTTCTGGTGTTGTTGCAGAGCCCAAGGTCCTCCCCTACGAGCTCACCAAAGGGCGTGTGGCTCACACTTATGGCCGGTCACAGTACCGGGAGAAGTGGGACCTCGTCCCGAGTGAAAATTAACATGGGAATCTCCATAGGGAACTTTCAGGAAAATGACTAAGTGTGTCGACTGCATTGAAATCGCAATAGGAATTTCACGACTTTGCGGCTCTATATCTCCCGCAAAAAAGGGATAGAGACTCGTTTCTGTTGTTGCTGCAGAGCCCAAGTCCTCCCCTACGAGCTCACCAAAGGGCGTGTGGCTCACACTTATGGCCGGGACACAGTACCAGGGAGAAGTGGACCTCGTCCCCGGTGACCATTTAACATTGGAATCTCCCATAGGGAAACTTTAACATGGGAACGCCATAGGGAATGTGGAACCGACTTTGCGGCCCCTATATCTTCCCGAACCCTTGGGGCTAGAGACTAGCTTTCACCACCCTCGTGGAGCCCCAAGTCTCCTCTACAAAGTGAGTGGCTTTAATTTTGTACGGCCACGAAAAGGCGGCTGCTCGGTACCGGGCCAAAGTGGACCTTCGCGGCCAAATCTTGACCATACTTTGGCCCCGCTGTATCTCCGGTTCTCTTGGGGCCACACTAATAAGACTACCATCGTCGAAAGGGCACATGTAGGGCTATCTACCCAGGGAGTTTGGGGCAAATCGGTTACCATGACCCGGTCCATAATCCGCCGGACCGCACTTTGGAACGGGTGCCGCTCCGCGGCCAAGGCACCTAGAGATCCGCGGATAGGCTCGCGGGAGCTCCCAGGACACTTGGCTCTTACCTCTAGGAAGGGCAGGCTCCGCACTTGCACGGCCGAGGAGCGGCAAAACCAAAACCGACATGCCCCCACCCGATGCACCTTCCCGGGGTGACAAAAATTCGAGCCCGGGCTCATTCGAAAGCCAAGTATCTCTAGTTTATGTGAGCCAAAATGTGTCAGGATTGGAGCTACGGCGGGCCCGTGGGGCCGTGAACCGCGAAACAAATGCGCGGAACCGCATGAAAAATCGTCTAAGTGTCAAATGCATTGAAATCGCCGTAGGGAATTTCACCGACTTTGCGGCTCTATACTCGCGGTGTCTTTCGGGCTAGAGACTCGTTTCTGGTGGTGTTGCAGAGCCCAAGTCCTCCCCTACGAGCTCACCAAAGGGCGTGTGGCTCACACTTATGGCCGGGACACAGTACCGGGAGAAGTGGACCTCGTCCCGGTGAAATTTAACATGGGAATCTCCTTAGGGAAACTTTAACATGGGAAACGCCATAGGGAATGTGGACCGACTTTGCGGCCCTATATCTCCCGAACCCTTGGGCTAGAGACTAGCTTTCACCACCCTCGTGGAGCCCCAAGTCTCCTCTACAAAGTGAGTGGCTTTAATTTTGTAGGCCACGAAAGGCGGCTGCTCGGTACCGGGCCAAAGTGGACCTTCGCGGCCAAATCTTGACCTACTTTGGCCCCGCGTATCTCCGGTTCTCTTGGGGCCACACTAATAAGACTACCATCGTTCGAAAGGGCACATGTAGGGCTATCTACCCAGGGAGTTTGGGGCAAATCGGTTACCATGACCCGGTCCAAATCCGCCGGACCGCACTTTGGAACGGTGCCGCTCCGCGGCCAAGGCACCTAGAGATCCGCGGATAGGCTCGCGGAGCTCCCAGGACAACTGGCTATTACTCTAGGAAGGGCAGGCTCCGCACTTGCACGGCCGAGGAGCGGCAAAACCAAAACCGACATGCCCCCCCACCCGATGCACCTTCCCGGGGTGACAAAAATTCGAGCCCGGGCTCATTCGAAAGCCAAGTATCTCTAGTTTATGTGAGCCAAAATGTGTCAGGATTGGAGCTACGGCGGGCCCGTGGCCGCGGAACAAAGTGCGCGGAACCGCATGAAAAATCGTCTAAGTGTCAAATGCATTGAAATCGCCATAGGAAATTTCACCGACTTTGCGGCTCTATATCTCGCGTGCCTTTCGGGCTAGAGACTCGTTTCTGGTGTTGTTGCAGAGCCCAAGTCCTCCCCTACGAGCTCACCAAAGGGCGTGTGGCTCACACTTATGGCCGGGTCACAGTACCGGGAGAAGTGGACCTCGTCCCGGTGAAAATTTAACATGGGAATCTCCATAGGGAACTTTCAGGAAAATGACCTAAGTGTCGAATGCATTGAAATCGCCATAGGAATTTCACTGACTTTGCGGCTCTATATCTCCCGAAAAAAGGGATAGAGACTCGGTTCTGGTGTTGCTGCAGAGCCCAAGTCCTCCCCTACGAGCTCACCAAAGGGCGTGTGGCTCACACTTATGGCCGGGACACAGTACCGGGAGAAGTCGGACCTCGTCCCGGTGACCATTTAACATTGGAATCTCCATAGGGAAACTTTAACATGGGAAACGCCATAGGGAATGTGGACCGACTTTGCGGCCCTATATCTCCCGAACCCTTGGGGCTAGAGACTAGCTTTCACCACCCTCGTGGAGCCCCAAGTCTCCTCTACAAAGTGAGTGCTTTAATTTTGTACGGCCACGAAAGGCGGCTGCTCGGTACCGGGCCAAAGTGGACCTTCGCGGCCAAATCTTGACCTACTTTGGCCCCGCGTATCTCCGGTTCTCTTGGGCCACACTAATAAGACTACCATCGTTCGAAAGGGCACATGTAGGGCTATCTACCCAGGGAGTTTTGGGGCAAATCGGTTACCATGACCCGGTCCAAATCCGCCGGACCGCACTTTGGAACGGTGCCGCTCCGCGGCCAAGGCACCTAGAGATCCGCGGATAGGCTCGCGGAGCTCCCAGGACACTTGGCTCTTACCTCTAGGAAGGGCAGGCTCCGCACTTGCACGGCCGAGGAGCGGCAAAACCAAAACCGACATGCCCCCACCCGATGCACCTTCCCGGGGTGACAAAAATTCGAGCCGGGCTCATTCGAAAGCCAACTATCTCTAGTTTATGTGAGCCAAAATGTGTCAGGATTAGAGCTACGGCGGGCCCGTGGCCGCGGAACAAAGTGCGCGGAACCGCATGAAAAATCGTCTAAGTGTCAAATGCATTGAAATCGCCATAGGAAATTTCACCGACTTTGCGGCTCTATATCTCGCGTGCCTTTCGGGCTAGAGACTCGTTTCTGGTGTTGTTGCAGAGCCCAAGTGCTCCCCTACGAGCTCACCAAAGGGCGTGTGGCTCACACTTATGGCCGGGACACAGTACCGGGAGAAGCGGACCTCGTCCCGGTGACCATTTAACATTGGAATCTCCATAGGGAAACTTTAACATGGGAAACGCCATAGGGAATGTGGACCGACTTTGCGGCCCTATATCTCCCGAACCCTTGGGGCTAGAGACTAGCTTTCACCACCCTCGTGGAGCCCCAAGTCTCCTCTACAAAGTGAGTGGCTTTAATTTTGTACGCCACGAAAGGCGGCTGCTCGGTACCGGGCCAAAGTGGACCTTCGCGGCCAAATCTTGACCTACTTTGGCCCCGCGTATCTCCGGTTCTCCTGGGGCCACACTAATAAGACTACCATCGTTCGAAAGGGCACATGTAGGGCTATCTACCCAGGGAGTTGGGGCAAATCGGTTACCATGACCCGGTCCCAAATCCGCCGGACCGCACTTTGGAACGGTGGCCGCTCCGCGGCCAAGGCACCTAGAGATCCGCGGATAGGCTCGCGGAGCTCCCAGGACACTTGGCTCTTACCTCTAGGAAGGGCAGGCTCCGCACTTGCACGGCCGAGGAGCGGCAAAACCAAAACCGACATGCCCCCCACCCGATGCACCTTCCCGGGGTGACAAAAATTCGAGCCCGGGCTCATTCGAAGCCAAGTATCTCTAGTTTATGTGAGCCAAAATGTGTCAGGATTGGAGCTACGGCGGGCCCGTGGCCGCGGAACAAATTGCGCGGAACCGCATGAAAAATCGACTAAGTGTCGAATGCATTGAAATCGCCATAGGGAATTTCACCGACTTTGCGGCTCTATATCTCGCGTGCCTTTCGGGCTAGAGACTCGTTTCTGGTGTTGTTGCAGAGCCCAAGTCCTCCCCCTACGAGCTCACCAAAGGGCGTGTGGCTCACACTTATGGCCGGGTCACAGTACCGGCCAAGTGGACCTCGTCCCGGTGAAAATTTAACATGGGAATCTCCATAGGGAACTTTCAGGGAAAATGACGAAGTGTCGAATGCATTGAAATCGCCATAGGGAATTTCACTGACTTTGCGGCTCTATATCTCCCGAAAAAGGGATAGAGACTCGGTTCTGGTGTTGCTGCAGAGCCCAAGTCCTCCCCTACGAGCTCACCAAAGGGCGTGTGGCTCACACTTATGGCCGGGACACAGTACCGGAGAAGTGGACCTCATCCCGGTGACCATTTAACATGGAATCTCCATAGGGAAACTTTAACATGGGAAACGCCATAGGGAATGTGAACCGACTTTGCGGCCCTATATCTCCCGAACCTTGGGGCTAGAGACTAGCTTTCACCACCCTCGTGGAGCCCCAAGTCTCCTCTACAAAGTGAGTGGCTTTAATTTTTGTAGGCCACGAAAGGCGGCTGCTCGGTACCGGGCCAAGTGGACCTTCGCGGCCAAATCTTGACCTACTTTGGCCCCGTGTATCTCCGGTTCTCTTGGGGCCACACTAATAAGACTACCATCGTTCGAAAGGGCACATGTAGGGCTATCTACCCAGGGAGTTTGGGGCAAATCGGTTACCATGACCCGGTCCAAATCCGCCGGACCGCACTTTGGAACGGCTGCGCTCCGCGGCCAAGGCACCTAGAGATCCGCGGATAGGCTCGCGGAGCTCCCAGGACACTTGGCTCTTACCTCTAGGAAGGGCAGGCTCCGCACTTGCACGGCCGAGGAGCGGCAAAACCAAAACCGACATGCCCCCACCCGATGCACCTTCCCGGGGGTGACAAAAATTCGAGCCCGGGCTCATTCGAAAGCCAAGTATCTCTAGTTTATGTGAGCCAAAATGTGTCAGGATTGGAGCTACGGCGGGCCCGTGGCCGCGGAACAAAGTGCGCGGAACCGCATGAAAAATCGTCTAAGTGTCAAATGCATTGAAATCGCCATAGGAAATTTCACCGACTTTGCGGCTCTATATCTCGCGTGCCTTTCGGGCTAGAGACTCGTTTCTGGTGTTGTTGCAGAGCCCAAGTCCTCCCCTACGAGCTCACCAAAGGGCGTGTGGCTCACACTTATGGCCGGGTCACAGTAACGGGAGAAGTGGACCTCGTCCCGGTGAAAATTTAACATGGGAATCTCCATAGGGAACTTTCAGGAAAATGACTAAGTGTCGAATGCATTGAATCGCCATAGGGAATTTCACTGACTTTGCGGCTCTATATCTCCCGAAAAAGGGATAGAGACTCGGTTCTGGTGTTGCTGCAGAGCCCAAGTCCTCCCCTACGAGCTCACCAAAGGGCGTGTGGCTCACACTTATGGCCGGGACACAGTACCGGGAGAAGTGGACCTCATCCCGGTGACCATTTAACATTGGAATCTCCATAGGGAAACTTTAACATGGGAAACGCCATAGGGAATGTGAACCGACTTTGCGGCCCTATATCTCCCGAACCCTTGGGGCTAGAGACTAGCTTTCACCACCCTCGTGGAGCCCCAAGTCTCCTCTACAAAGTGAGTGGCTTTTAATTTTGTAGGCCACGAAAGGCGGCTGCTCGGTACCGGGCCAAAGTGGACCTTCGCGGCCAAATCTTGACCTACTTTGGCCCTGTGTATCTCCGGTTATCTTGGGGCCACACTAATAAGACTACCATCGCTCGAAAGGGCACATGTAGGGCTATCTACCCAGGGAGTTTGGGGCAAATCGGTTACCATGACCCCGGTCCAAATCCGCCGGACCGCACTTTGGAACGGTTGCCGCTCCGCGGCCAAGGCACCTAGAGATCCGCGGATAGGCTCGCGGAGCTCCCAGGACACTTGGCTCTTACCTCTAGGAAGGGCAGGCTCCGCACTTGCACGGCCGAGGAGCGGCAAAACCAAAACCGACATGCCCCCACCCGATGCACCTTCCCGGGGGTGACAAAAATTCGAGCCCGGGCTCATTCGAAAGCCAAGTATCTCTAGTTTATGTGAGCTAAAATGTGTCAGGATTAGAGCTACGGCGGGCCCGTGGCTGCGGAACAAAGTGCGCGGAACCGCATGAAAAATCGTCTAAGTGTCAAATGCATTGAAATCGCCATAGGAAATTTCACCGACTTTGCGGCTCTATATCTCGCGTGCCTTTCGGGCTAGAGACTCGTTTCTGGTGTTGTTGCAGAGCCCAAGTCCTCCCCTACGAGCTCACCAAAGGGCGTGTGGCTCACACTTATGGCCGGGTCACAGTAACGGGAGAGAAGTGGACCTCGTCCCGGTGAAAATTTAACATGGGAATCTCCATAGGGAACTTTCAGGAAAATGACTAAGTGTCGAATGCATTGAAATCGCCATAGGGAATTTCACTGACTTTGCGGCTCTATATCTCCCGAAAAAAAGGGATAGAGACTCGGTTCTGGTGTTGCTGCAGAGCCCAAGTCCTCCCCTACGAGCTCACCAAAGGGCGTGTGGCTCACACTTATGGCCGGGACACAGTACCGGGAGAAGTGGACCTCATCCCGGTGACCATTTAACATTGGAATCTCCATAGGGAAACTTTAACATGGGAAACGCCATAGGGAATGTGAACGACTTTGCGGCCCTATATCTCCAGAACCCTTTTGGCTAGAGACTAGCTTTCACCACCCTCGTGGAGCCCCAAGTCTCCTCTACAAAGTGAGTGGCTTTAATTTTGTACGCCACGAAAGGCGGCTGCTCGGTACCGGGCCAAAGTGGACCTTCGCGGCCAAATCTTGACCTACTTTGACCCGCGTATCTCCAGTTCTCTTAGGGCCACACTAATAAGACTACCATCGTTCGAAAGGGCACATATAGGGCTATCTACCCAGGGAGTTTGGGGCAAATCGGTTACCATGACCCGGTCCAAATCCGCCGGACCGCACTTTGGAACGGTGCCGCCTCCGCGGCCAAGGCACCTAGAGATCCGCGGATAGGCTCGCGGAGCTCCCAGGACACTTGGCTCTTACCTCTAGAAGGGCAGGCTCCGCACTTGCACGGCCGAGGAGCGGCAAAACCAAAACCGACATGCCCCCACCGATGCACCTTCCCGGGGGTGACAAAAATTCGAGCCCGGGCTCATTCGAAAGCAAGTATCTCTAGTTTATGTGAGCCAAAATGTGTCAGGATTAGAGCTACGGCGGGCCCGTGGCCGCGGAAACAAAGTGCGCGGAACCGCATGAAAAATCGTCTAAGTGTCAAATGCATTGAAATCGCCATAGGAAATTTCACCGACTTTGCGGCTCTATATCTCGCGTGCCTTTCGGGCTAGAGACTCGTTTCTGGTGATGTTGCAGAGCCCAAGTCCTCCCCTACGAGCTCACCAAAGGGCGTTGTGGCTCACACTTATGGCCCGGGTCACAGTAGTACAGGGAGAAGTGGGACCTCGTCCCGGAGAAAATTTAACATGGGAATCCTCCATAGGGAACTTTCAGGAAAATGACTAAGTGTCGAAGTGCATTGATAATCGCCATAGGGAATTTCACTGACTTTGCGGCTCTATATCCTCCCGAAAAAGGGATAGAGGCTCGGTTCTGGTGTTGCTGCAGAGCCCAAGTCCTCCCCTACGAGCTCACCCAAAGCAGGCGTTGGCCTCACACCCTTATGGCCGGGACACAGTACCGGGAGAAGTGGACCTCATCCCTGGTGACCATTTAACATTGGAATCTCCATAGGGAAACTTTAACATGGGAAACGCCATAGGGAATGTGAACCGACTTTTGCGGCCCTATATCTCCCGAACCCTTGGGGCTAGAGACTAGCTTTCACCACCCCTCGTGGAGCCCCAAGTCTCCTCTACAAAGTGAGTGGCTTTAATTTTGTAGGCACGAAAGGCGTGCTGCTCGGTACCGGGCCAAAGTGGACCTTCGCGGCCAAATCTTGACCTACTTTGGCCCTGTGTATCTCCGGTTATCTTGGGGCCACACTAATAAGACTACCATCGTTCGAAAGGGCAAATGTAGGGCTATCTACCCAGGGAGTTTGGGGCAAATCGGTTACCATGACCCGTCCACATCCGCCTGGACCGCACTTGGAACGGTGCCGCTCCGCGGCCAAGGCACCTAGAGATCCGCGGATAGGCTCGCTGAGCTCCCAGGGACACTTGCTCTTACCTCTAGGAAGGGCAGGCTCCGCACTTGCACGGCCGAGGAGCGGCAAAACCAAAACGACATGCCCCCACCCGATGCACCTTCCCGGGGTGACAAAAATTCGAGCCCGGGCTCCATTCGAAAGCCAAGTATCTCTAGTTTATGTGAGCCAAAATGTGTCAGGATTAGGAGCTACGGCGGGCCCGTGGCCGCGGAACAAAAGTGCGCGGAACCGCATGAAAAATCGTCTAAGTGTCAAATGCATTGAAATCGCCAGTAGGGAATTTCACCGACTTTGCGGCTCTATATCTCGCGTGTCTTTCGGGCTAGAGACTCGTTTCTGGTGTTGTTTGCAGAGCCCAAGTCCCCCCTACGAGCTCACCAAAGGGCGTGTGGCTCACACTTATGGCCGGGACACAGTACCGGGAGAAGTGGACCTCGTCCGGTGACAATTTAACATGGAATCCCTTAGGGAAACTTTAACATGGGAAACGCCATAGGGAATGTGGACCGACTTTGCGGCCCTATATCTCCCGAACCCTTAGGGCTAGAGACTAGCTTTCACCACCCTCGTGGAGCCCCAAGTCTCCTCTACAAGTGAGTGGCTTTAATTTTGTAGGCACGAAAGGCGGCTGCTCGGTACCGGGCCAAAGTGGACCTTCGCGGCCAAATCTTGACCTACTTTGGCCCCGCGTATCTCCGGTTCTCTTGGGGCAACACTAATAAGACTACCATCGTTCGAAAGGGCACATGTAGGGCTATCTACCAGGGAGTTTGGGGCAAATCGGTACCATGACCCGGTCCAAATCCGCCGGACCGCACTTTGGAACGTGGTGCCCGCTCCGCGGCCAAGGCACCTAGAGATCCGCGGATAGGCTCGCGGAGCTCCCAGGGCCACTTGGCTTCTTACCTCTAGGAAGGGCAGCTCCGCACTTGCACGGCCGAGGAGCGGCAAAACCAAAACCGACATTGCCCCCACCCGATGCACCTTCCCGGGGTGACAAAAATTCGAGCCCGGGCTCATTCGAAAGCCAAGTATCTCTAGTTTATGTGAGCCAAAATGTGTCAGGAATTGGAGCTACGGCGGGCCCGTGGCCGCGGAACAAAGTGCGCGGAACCGCATGAAAAATCGTCTAAGTGTCAAATGCATTGAAATCGCCCATAGGAAATTTCACCGACTTTTGCGGCTCTATATCTCGCGTGCCTTTCGGGCTAGAGACTCGTTTCTGGTGTTGTTGCAGAGCCCAAGTCCTCCCCTACGAGCTCACCAAAGGGCGTGTGGCTCACACTTATGGCCGGGTCCACAGTAACGGGAGAAGTGGACCTCGTCCCGTGTGAAATTTAACATGGGAATCTCCATAGGGAACTTTCAGGAAAATGACTAAGTGTCGAATGCATTGAAATCGCCATAGGGAATTTCACCGACTTTGCGGCTCTATATCTCCCGTAAAAAAGGGATAGAGACTCGGTTCTGGTGTTGCTGCAGAGCCCAAGTCCTCCCCTACGAGCTCACCAAAGGGCGTGTGGCTCACACTTATGGCCGGGACCCAGTACCGGGAGAAGTGGACCTCATCCCGGTGACCATTTAACATTGGAATCTCCATAGGTGAAACTTTAACATGGGAAACGCATAGGGAATGTGAACCGACTTTGCGTGCCCCTATATCTCCCGAACCCCTTTGGGCTAGAGACTAGCTTTCACCACCCTCGTGGCAGCCCCAAAGTCTCCTCTACAAAGTGAGTGGCTTTAATTTTGTAGGCACGAAAGGCGGCTGCTCGGTACCGGGCAAAGTGGACCTTCGCGGCCTAATCTTGACCTACTTTGGCCCTGTGTATCTCCGGTTATCTTGGGGCCACACTAATAAGATACCATCGCTCGAAAGGGCACATGTAGGGCTATCTACCCAGGAGTTTGGGGCAAATCGGTTACCATGACCCGGTCCAAATCCGCCGGACCGCACTTTGGAACGGTGCCGACATCCTCGGCCCAAGGCACCCTAGAGATCCGCGGCTAGGCTCGCGGAGCTCCAAGGACACTTGGCTCTACCTCTAGGAAGGGCAGGCTCCGCACTGCACGGCCGAGGAGCGGCAAAAACCAAAACCGACATGCCCCCACCCGATGCACCTTCCCGGGGTGACAAAAAATTCGAGCCGGGCTCATTCGAAAGCCAAGTATCTCTAGTTTATGTGAGCCAATAATGTGTCAGGATTGGAGCTACGGCGGGCCCGTGGCCGCGGAACAAAATGCGCGGAACCGCATGAAAAATCGTCTAAGTGTCAAATGCATTGAAATCGCCGTAGGGAATTTCACCGACTTTGCGGCTCTATATCTCGCGTGTCTTTCGGGCTAGAGACTCGTTTCTGGTGTTGTTGCAGAGCCCAAGTCCTCCCCTACGAGCTCACCAAAGGGCGTGTGGCTCACACTTATGGCCGGGACACAGTACCGGGAGAAGTGGACCTCGTCCCGGTGAAAATTTAACAAGGGAATCTCCTTAGGGAAACTTTAACATGGGAAACGCCATAGGGAATGTGGACCGACTTTGCGGCCCTATATCTCCCGAACCCTTGGGCTAGAGACTAGCTTTCACCACCCTCGTGGAGCCCCAAGTCTCCTCTACAAAGTGCGTGGCTTTAATTTTGTACGCCACGAAAGGCGGCTGCTCGGTACCGGGCCAAAGTGGACCTTCGCGGCCAAATCTTGACCTACTTTGGCCCCACGTATCTCCGGTTCTCTTGGGGCCACACTAATAAGACTACCATCGTTCGAAAGGGCACATGTAGGGCTATCTACCCAGGGAGTTTGGGGCAAATCGGTTACCATGACCCGGTCCAAATCCGCCGGACCGCACTTTGGAACGGTGCCGCTCCGCGGCCAAGGCACCTAGAGATCCGCGGATAGGCTCGCGGAGCTCCCAGGACACTTGGCTCTTACCTCTAGGAAGGGCAGGCTCCGCACTTGCACGGCCGAGGAGCGGCAAAACCAAAACCGACATGCCCCCACCCGATGCACCTTCCCGGGGTGACAAAAATTCGAGCCCGGGCTCATTCGAAAGCCAAGTATCTCTAGTTTATGTGAGCCAAAATGTGTCAGGATTGGAGCTACGGCGGGCCCGTGGCCGCGGAACAAAGTGCGCGGAACCGCATGAAAAATCGTCTAAGTGTCAAATGCATTGAAATCGCCATAGGAAATTTCACCGACTTTGCGGCTCTATATCTCGCGTGCCTTTCGGGCTAGAGACTCGTTTCTGGTGTTGTTGCAGAGCCCAAGTCCTCCCCTACGAGCTCACCAAAGGGCGTGTGGCTCACACTTATGGCCGGGTCACAGTAACGGGAGAAGTGGACCTCGTCCCGGTGAAAATTTAACATGGGAATCTCCATAGGGAACTTTCAGGAAATGACTAAGTGTCGAATGCATTGAAATCGCCATAGGAATTTCACTGACTTTGCGGCTCTATATCTCCCGAAAAAAGGGATAGAGACTCGGTTCTGGTGTTGCTGCAGAGCCCAAGTCCTCCCCTACGAGCTCACCAAAGGGCGTGTGGCTCACACTTATGGCCGGGACACAGTACCGGGAGAAGTGGACCTTCATCCCCGGTGACCATTTAACATTGGAATCTCCATAGGGAAACTTTAACATGGGAAACGCACATAGGGAATGTGAACCGACTTTGTGTGCCCTATATCTCCCGAACCCTTGGGGCTAGAGACTAGCTTTCACCACCCTCGTGGAGCCCCAGTCTCCTCTACAAAGTGAGTGGCTTTAATTTTGTACGCCACGAAAGGCGGCTGCTCGGTACCGGGCCAAAGTGTGGACCTTCGCGGCCAATCTTGACCTACTTTGGCCCCTGCGTATCTCCGGTTCTCTTGGGGCCACACTAATAAGACTACCATCGCTTCGAAAGGGCACATGTAGGGCTATCTACCCAGGGAGTTTGGGGCAAATCGGTTACCATGACCCGGTCCAAATCCGCCGGACCGCACTTTGGAACGGTGCCGCTCCGCGGCCAAGCCACCTAGAGATCCGCGGATAGGCTCGCGGAGCTCCCAGGACACTTGGCTCTTACCTCTAGGAAGGGCAGGCTCCGCACTTGCACGGCCGAGGAGCGGCAAAACCAAACCGACATGCCCCCACCCGATGCACCTTCCCGGGGTGACAAAATTCGAGCCCGGGCTCATTCGAAAGCCAAGTATCTCTAGTTTATGTGAGCCAAAATGTGTCAGGATTGGAGCTACGGCGGGCCCGTGGCCGCGGGAACAAAAGTGCGCGGAACCGCATGAAAAATCGTCTAAGTGTCAAATGCATTGAAATCGCCGTAGGGAATTTCACCGACTTTGCGGCTCTATATCTCGCGTGTCTTCGGCTAGAGACTCGTTCTGGTGTTGTTGCAGAGCCCAAGTCCCTCCCCTACGAGCTCACCAAAGGGCGTGTGGCTCACACTTATGGCCGGGACACAGTACCGGGAGAAGTGGACCTCGTCCCGGTGAAAATTTAACATGGGAATCTCCTATAGGGAAACTTTAACATGGGAAACGCCATAGGAATGTGGACCGACTTGCGGCCCTATATCTCCCGAACCCTTGGGCTAGAGACTAGCTTTCACCACCCTCGTGGAGCCCCAAGTCTCCTCTACAAAGTGCGTGGCTTTAATTTTGTACGCCACGAAAGGCGGCTGCTCGGTACCGGGCCAAAGTGGACCTTCGCGGCCAAATCTTGACCTACTTTGGCCCCGCGTATCTCCGGTTCTCTTGGGCCACACTAATAAGACTACCATCGTTCGAAAGGGCACATGTAGGGCTATCTACCCAGGGAGTTTGGGGCAAATCGGTTACCATGACCCGGTCCAAATCCGCCGGACCGCACTTTGGAACGGTGCCGCTCCGCGGCCAAGGCACCTAGAGATCCGCGGATAGGCTCGCGGAGCTCCCAGGACACTTGGCTCTTACCTCTAGGAAGGGCAGGCTCCGCACTTGCACGGCCGAGGAGCGGCAAAACCAAAACCGACATGCCCCCACCCGATGCACCTTCCCGGGGTGACAAAAATTCGAGCCCGGGCTCATTCGAAAGCCAAGTATCTCTAGTTTATGTGTGCCAAAATGTGTCAGGATTGGAGCTACGGCGGGCCCGTGGCCGCGGAACAAAGTGCGCGGAACCGCATGAAAAATCGTCTAGTGTCAAATGCATTGAAATCGCCATAGGAAATTTCACCGACTTTGCGGCTCTATATCTCGCGTGCCTTTCGGGCTAGAGACTCGTTTCTGGTGTTGTTGCAGAGCCCAAGTCCTCCCCTACGAGCTCACCAAAGGGCGTGTGGCTCACACTTATGGCCGGGTCACAGTACGGGAGAAGTGGACCTCGTCCCGGTGAAATTAACATGGGAATCTCCATAGGGAACTTTCAGGAAAATGACTAAGTGTTCGAATGCATTGAAATCGCCATAGGGAATTTCACTGACTTTGCGGCTCTATATCTCCCGTAAAAAAGGGATAGAGACTCGGTTCCTGGTGTTGCTGCAGAGCCCAAGTCCTCCCCTACGAGCTCACCAAAGGGCGTGTGGCTCACACTTATGGCCGGGGACACAGTACCGGGAGAAGTGGACCTCAGTCCCGGTGACCATTTAACATTGGAATCTCCATAGGGAAACTTTAACAATGGGAAACGCCATAGGGAATGTGGACCGACTTTGCGGCCCTATATCTCCCGAACCCCTTTGGGGGCTAGAGGACTAGCTTTCACCACCCTCGTGGAGCCCCAGTCTCCTCTACAAAGTGAGTGGCTTTAATTTTGTACGCCACGAAAGGCGGCTGCTCGGTACCGGGCCAAAGTGGACCTTCGCGGCCAAATCTTGACCTAATTTGGCCCCGCGTATCTCCGGTTCTCTTGGGGCCACACTAATAAGACTACCATCGTTCGAAAGGGCACATGTAGGGCTATCTACCCAGGGAGTTTGGGGCAAATCGGTTACCATGACCCGGTCCAAATCCGCCGGACCGCACTTTGGAACGGTGCCGCTCCGCGGCCAAGCACCTAGAGATCCGCGGATAGGCTCGCGGAGCTCCCAGGACACTTGGCTCTTACCTCTAGGAAGGGCAGGCTCCGCACTTGCACGGCCGAGGAGCGGCAAAACCAAAACCGACATGCCCCCACCCGATGCACCTTCCCGGGGTGACAAAAAATCGAGCCCGGGCTCATTCGAAAGCAAGTATCTCTAGTTTATGTGAGCCAAAATGTGTCAGGATTGGAGCTACGGCGGGCCCGTGGCCGCGGAACAAAGTGCGCGGAACCGAATGAAAAATCGTCTAAGTGTCAAATGCATTGAAATCGCATAGGAAATTTCACCGACTTTGCGGCTCTATATCTCGCGTGCCTTTCGGGCTAGAGACTCGTTTCTGGTGTTGTTGCAGAGCCCAAGTCCTCCCCTACGAGCTCACCAAAGGGCGTGTGGCTCACACTTATGGCCGGGTCACAGTAACGGGAGAAGTGGACCTCGTCCCGGTGAAAATTTAACATGGGAATCTCCATAGGGAACTCTTCAGGAAAATGACTAAGTGTCCGAATGCATTGAAATCGCCATAGGGAATTTCACTGACTTTGCGGCTCTATATCTCCCGAAAAAAGGGATAGAGACTCGGTTCTGGTGTTGCTGCAGAGCCCAAGTCCTCCCCTACGAGCTCACCAAAGGGCGTGTGGCTCACACTTATGGCCGGGACACAGTACCGGGAGAAGTGGACCTCTCCCGGTGACCATTTAACATTGGAATCTCCATAGGGAAACTTTAACATGGGAAACGCCATAGGGAATGTGGAACCGACTTTGCGGCCCTATATCTCCCGAACCCTTGGGCTAGAGACTAGCTTTCACCACCCTCGTGGAGCCCCAAGTCTCCTCTACAAGTGAGTGGCTTTAATTTTGTAGGCCACGAAAGGCGGCTGCTCGGTACCGGGCCAAAGTGGACCTTCGCGGCCAAATCTTGACCTACTTTGGCCCTCGTCGTATCTCCGGTCTCTTGGGGCCACACTAATAAGACTACCATCGTTCGAAAGGGCACATGTAGGGCTATCTACCCAGGGAGTTTGGGGCAAATCGGTTACCATGACCCGGTCCAAATCCGCCGGACCGCACTTTGGAACGGTGCCGCTCCGCGGCCAAGCCACCTAGAGATCCGCGGATAGGCTCGCGGAGCTCCCAGGACACTTGGCTCTTACCTCTAGGAAGGGCAGGCTCCGCACTTGCACGGCCGAGGAGCGGCAAAACCAAAACCGACATGCCCCCACCCGATGCACCTTCCCGGGGTGACAAAATTCGAGCCCGGGCTCATTCGAAAGCCAAGTATCTCTAGTTTATGTGAGCCAAAATGTGTCAGGATTGGAGCTACGGCGGGCCCGTGGCCGCGGAACAAATGCGCGGAACCGCATGAAAAATCGTCTAAGTGTCAAATGCATTGAAATCGCCGTAGGGAATTTCACCGACTTTGCGGCTCTATATCTCGCGTGTCTTTCGGGCTAGAGACTCGTTTCTGGTGTTGTTGCAGAGCCCAAGTCCTCCCCTACGAGCTCACCAAAGGGCGTGTGGCTCACACTTATGGCCGGGACACAGTACCGGGAGAAGTGGACCTCGTCCCGGTGAAAATTTAACATGGGAATCTCCTTAGGGAAACTTTAACATGGGAAACGCCATAGGGAATGTGGACCGACTTTGCGGCCCTATATCTCCCGAACCCTTAGGGCTAGAGACTAGCTTTCACCACCCTCGTGGAGCCCCAAGTCTCCTCTACAAAGTGAGTGGCTTTAATTTTGTACGCCACGAAAGGCGGCTGCTCGGTACCGGGCCAAAGTGGACCTTCGCGGCCAAATCTTGACCTACTTTGGCCCCGCGTATCTCCGGTTCTCTTTGGGCCACACTAATAAGACTACCATCGTTCGAAAGGGCACATGTAGGGCTATCTACCCAGGGAGTTTGGGGCAAATCGGTTACCATGACCCGGTCCAAATCCGCCGGACCGCACTTTGGAACGGTGCCGCTCCGCGGCCAAGGCACCTAAAGATCCGCGGATAGGCTCGCGGAGCTCCCAGGACACTTGGCTCTTACCTCTAGGAAGGGCAGGCTCCGCACTTGCACGGCCGAGGAGCGGCAAAACCAAAACCGACATGCCCCCACCCGATGCACCTTCCCGGGGTGACAAAAATTCGAGCCCGGGCTCATTCGAAAGCCAAGTATCTCTAGTTTATGTGTGCCAAAATGTGTCAGGATTGGAGCTACGGCGGGCCCGTGGCCGCGGAACAAAGTGCGCGGAACCGCATGAAAAATCGTCTAAGTGTCAAATGCATTGAAATCGCCATAGGAAATTTCACCGACTTTGCGGCTCTATATCTCGCGTGCCTTTCGGGCTAGAGACTCGTTTCTGGTGTTGTTGCAGAGCCCAAGTCCTCCCCTACGAGCTCACCAAAGGGCGTGTGGCTCACACTTATGGCCGGGTCACAGTAACGGGAGAAGTGGACCTCGTCCCGGTGAAAATTTAACATGGGATCTCATCGGAACAGGAAATGACTGACTAGTGTCGAATACTCAGGAAAACTGACGTAATGCATTGAAGCCATAGGGAATTTCACTGACTTTGCGCTCTATATCTCCCGAAAAAAGGGATAAGACTCGGTTCTGGTGTTGCATGCAGAGCCCAAGTCCTCCCCTACGAGCGCACCAAAGGGCGTGTGGCTCACACTTATGGCCGGGACACAGTACCGGGAGAAGTGGACCTCATCCCGGTGACCATTTAACATTGGAATCTCCATAGGGAAACTTTAACATGGGAAACGCCATAGGGAATGTGAACCGACTTTGCGGCCCTATATCTCCCGAACCCTTGGGCTAGAGACTAGCTTTCACCACCCTCGTGGAGCCCCAAGTCTCCTCTACAAAGTGAGTGGCTTTAATTTTGTAGGCCACGAAAGGCGGCTGCTCGGTACCGGGCCAAAGTGGACCTTCGCGGCCAAATCTTGACCTACTTTGGCCCTGTGTATCTCCGGTTATCTTGGGGCCACACTAATAAGACTACCATCGTTCGAAAGGGCACATGTAGGGCTATCTACCCAGGGAGTTTGGGGCAAATCGGTTACCATGACCCGGTCCAAATCCGCCGGAACGCAATTTGGAACGGTGCCGCTCCGCGGCCAAGCCACCTAGAGATCCGCGGATAGGCTCGCGGAGCTCCCAGGACACTTGGCTCTTACCTCTAGGAAGGGCAGGCTCCGCAATTGCACGGCCGAGGAGCGGCAAAACCAAAACCGACATGCCCCCACCCGATGCACCTTCCCGGGGTGACAAAAATTCGAGCCCGGGCTCATTCGAAAGCCAAGTATCTCTAGTTTATGTGAGCCAAAATGTGTCAGGATTGGAGCTACGGCGGGCCCGTGGCCGCGGAACAAAATGCGCGGAACCGCATGAAAAATCGTCTAAGTGTCAAATGCATTGAAATCGCCGTAGGGAATTTCACCGACTTTGCGGCTCTATATCTCGCGTGTCTTTCGGGCTAGAGACTCGTTTCTGGTGTTGTTGCAGAGCCCAAGTCCTCCCCTACGAGCTCACCAAAGGGCGTGTGGCTCACACTTATGGCCGGGACACAGTACCGGGAGAAGTGGACCTCGTCCCGGTGAAATTTAACATGGAATCTCCTTAGGGAAACTTTAACATGGGAAACGCCATAGGGAATGTGGACCGACTTTGCGGCCCTATATCTCCCGAACCCTTGGGGCTAGAGACTAGCTTTCACCACCCTCGTGGAGCCCCAAGTCTCCTCTACAAAGTGAGTGGCTTTAATTTTGTAGGCCACGAAAGGCGGCTGCTCGGTACCGGGCCAAAGTGGACCTTCGCGGCCAAATCTTGACCTACTTTGGCCCCGCGTATCTCCGGTTCTCTTGGGGCCACACTAATAAGACTACCATCGTTCGAAAGGGCACATGTAGGGCTATCTACCCAGGGAGTTTGGGGCAAATCGGTTACCATGACCCGGTCCAAATCCGCCGGACCGCACTTTGGAACGGTGCCGCTCCGCGGCCAAGCACCTAGAGATCCGCGGATAGGCTCGCTGAGCTCCCAGGACACTTGGCTCTTACCTCTAGGAAGGGCAGGCTCCGCACTTGCACGGCCGAGGAGCGGCAAAACCAAAACCGACATGCCCCCACCCGATGCACCTTCCCGGGGTGACAAAAATTCGAGCCCGGGCTCATTCGAAAGCCAAGTATCTCTAGTTTATGTGAGCCAAAATGTGTCAGGATTGGAGCTACGGCGGGCCCGTGGCCGCGGAACAAATGCGCGGACCGCATGAAAAATCGTCTAAGTGTCAAATGCATTGAAATCGCCATAGTAAATTTCACCGACTTTGCGGCTCTATATCTCGCGTGCCTTTCGGGCTAGAGACTCGTTTCTGGTGTTGTTGCAGAGCCCAAGTCCTCCCCTACGAGCTCACCAAAGGGCGTGTGGCTCACACTTATGGCCGGGTCACAGTAACGGAGAAGTGGACCTCGTCCCGGTGAAAATTTAACATGGGAATCTCCATAGGGAACTTTCAGGAAATGACTAAGTGTCGAATGCATTGAAATCGCCATAGAGAATTTCACCGACTTTGCGGCTCTATATCTCCCGAAAAAGGGATAGAGACTCGGTTCTGGTGTTGCTGCAGAGCCCAAGTCCTCCCCTACGAGCTCACCAAAGGGCGTGTGGCTCACACTTATGGCCGGGACACAGTACCGGGAGAAGTGGACCTCATCCCGGTGACCATTTAACATTGGAATCTCCATAGGGAAACTTTAACATGGGAAACGCCATAGGGAATGTGAACCGACTTTGCGGCCCTATATCTCCCGAACCCTTGGGGCTAGAGACTAGCTTTCACCACCCTCGTGGAGCCCCAAGTCTCCTCTACAAAGTGAGTGGCTTTAATTTTGTAGGCCACGAAAGGCGGCTGCTCGGTACCGGGCCAAAGTGGACCTTCGCGGCCAAATCTTGACCTACTTTGGCCCTGTGTATCTCCGTTTATCTTGGGGCCACACTAATAAGACTACCATCGCTCGAAAGGGCACATGTAGGGCTATCTACCCAGGGAGTTTGGGGCAAATCGGTTACCATGACCCGGTCCAAATCCGCCGGACCGCACTTTGGAACGGTGCCGCTCCGCGGCCAAGCCACCTAGAGATCCGCGGATAGGCTCGCGGAGCTCCCAGGACACTTGGCTCTTACCTCTAGGAAGGGCAGGCTCCGCACTTGCACGGCCGAGGAGCGGCAAAACCAAAACCGACATGCCCCCACCCGATGCACCTTCCCGGGGTGACAAAAATTCGAGCCCGGGCTCATTCGAAAGCCAAGTATCTCTAGTTTATGTGAGCCAAAATGTGTCAGGATTGGAGCTACGGCGGGCCCGTGGCCGCGGAACAAAATGCGCGGAACCGCATGAAAAATCGTCTAAGTGTCAAATGCATTGAAATCGCCGTAGGGAATTTCACCGACTTTGCGGCTCTATATCTCGCGTGTCTTTCGGGCTAGAGACTCGTTTCTGGTGTTGTTGCAGAGCCCAAGTCCTCCCCTACGAGCTCACCAAAGGGCGTGTGGCTCACACTTATGGCCGGGACACAGTACCGGGAGAAGTGGACCTCGTCCCGGTGAAAATTTAACATGGGAATCTCCTTAGGGAAACTTTAACATGGGAAACGCCATAGGGAATGTGGACCGACTTTGCGGCCCTATATCTCCCGAACCCTTAGGGCTAGAGACTAGCTTTCACCACCCTCGTGGAGCCCCAAGTCTCCTCTACAAAGTGAGTGGCTTTAATTTTGTAGGCCACGAAAGGCGGCTGCTCGGTACCGGGCCAAAGTGGACCTTCGCGGCCAAATCTTGACCTACTTTGGCCCCGCGTATCTCCGGTTCTCTTGGGGCCACACTAATAAGACTACCATCGTTCGAAAGGGCACATGTAGGGCTATCTACCCAGGAGTTTGGGGCAAATCGGTTACCATGACCCGGTCCAAATCCGCCGGACCGCACTTTGGAACGGTGCCGCTCCGCGGCCAAGGCACCTAGAGATCCGCGGATAGGCTCGCGGAGCTCCCAGGACACTTGGCTCTTACCTCTAGGAAGGGCAGGCTCCGCACTTGCACGGCCGAGGAGCGGCAAAACCAAAACCGACATGCCCCCACCCGATGCACCTTCCCGGGGTGACAAAAATTCGAGCCCGGGCTCATTCGAAAGCCAAGTATCTCTAGTTTATGTGAGCCAAAATGTGTCAGGATTGGAGCTACGGCGGGCCCGTGGCCGCGGAACAAAGTGCGCGGAACCGCATGAAAAATCGTCTAAGTGTCAAATGCATTGAAATCGCCATAGGAAATTTCACCGACTTTGCGGCTCTATATCTCGCGTGCCTTTCGGGCTAGAGACTCGTTTCTGGTGTTGTTGCAGAGCCCAAGTCCTCCCCTACGAGCTCACCAAAGGGCGTGTGGCTCACACTTATGGCCGGGTCACAGTAACGGGAGAAGTGGACCTCGTCCCGGTGAAAATTTAACATGGGAATCTCCATAGGGAACTTTCAGGAAAATGACTAAGTGTCGAATGCATTGAAATCGCCATAGGGAATTTCACCGACTTTGCGGCTCTATATCTCCCGAAAAAAGGGATAGAGACTCGGTTCTGGTGTTGCTGCAGAGCCCAAGTCCTCCCCTACGAGCTCACCAAAGGGCGTGTGGCTCACACTTATGGCCGGGACACAGTACCGGGAGAAGTGGACCTCGTCCCGGTGAAAATTTAACATTGGAATCTCCATAGGGAAACTTTAACATGGGAAACGCCATAGGGAATTTCACCGACTTTGCGGCCCTATATCTCCCGAACCCTTGGGGCTAGAGACTAGCTTTCACCACCCTCGTGGAGCCCCACGTCTCCTCTACAAAGTGAGTGGCTTTAAATTTGTAGGCCACGAAAGGCGGCTGCTCGTACCGGGCCAAAGTGGACCTTCGCGGCCAAATCTTGACCTACTTTGGCCCTGTGTATCTCCGGTTATCTTGGGGCCACACTAATAAGACTACCATCGCTCGAACG
>NW_027209983.1:0-166970 GCF_027789765.1 Dendropsophus ebraccatus
TTCTTAATGGGAATTGCAGAAATGACTTCTAAGCCTCAAAATAATGACTTTTTTTCCTAAGGTGGTAGGAATGAAACTCAGTGCGGGCTGGATGGGGTCCCCCCTGGGCACCGCAGACCTAAGCTTGTTTAACTCCTACCTCTTAAAGGGACCGAGAAAAAATGACCTTTTCTGCACTCCAATGTAAGTCAATGGGGCGATTTTTTGGCTATGTGCTAGAAATGAAATTCAGTGCGGATTGGATGACAGGCACCCTAGGCACCCAGGATCGGCTTTAGTTTCACGTGTATCTCTTAAGCCGGCAGAGAAAATCCACCTGATATGCGCTCCACACAATTGAATAGAGACGCCATTGATTTTCTATGGGAATTGCAGAAATGACTTCTAAGCCTCAAAATAATGACTTTTTTTCCTAAGGTGGTAGGAATGAAACTCAGTGTGGGCTGGATGGGGTCCCCCCTGGGCACCGCAGACCTAAGCTTGTTTAACTCCTACCTCTTAAAGGGACCGAGAAAAAATGACCTTTTCTGCACTCCAATGTAAGTCAATGGGGCGATTTTTTGGCTATGTGCTAGAAATGAAATTCAGTGCGGATTGGATGACAGGCACCCTAGGCACCCAGGATCGGCTTTAGTTTCACGTGTATCTCTTAAGGCCGGCAGAGAAAATCCACCTGATATGCGCTCCACACAATTGAATAGAGACGCCATTGATTTTCTATGGGAATTGCAGAAATGACTTCTAAGCCTCAAAATAATGACTTTTTTTCCTAAGGTGGTAGGAATGAAACTCAGTGTGGGCTGGATGGGGTCCCCCCTGGGCACCGCAGACCTAAGCTTGTTTAACTCCTACCTCTTAAAGGGACCGAGAAAAAATGACCTTTTCTGCACTCCAATGTAAGTCAATGGGGCGATTTTTTGGCTATGTGCTAGAAATGAAATTCAGTGCGGATTGGATGACAGGCACCCTAGGCACCCAGGATCGGCTTTAGTTTCACGTGTATCTCTTAAGCCGGCAGAGAAAACCCACCTGATATGCGCTCCACACAATTGAATTAGAGACGCCGTTGATTTTCTATGGGAATTGCAGAAATGACTTCTAAGCCTCAAAATAATGACTTTTTTTCCTCAGGTGGTAGGAATGAAACTCAGTGCGGGCTGGATGGGGTCCCCCTGGGCACCGCAGACCTAAGCTTGTTTAACTCCTACCTCTTAAAGGGACCGAGAAAAAATGACATTTTCTGCACTCCAATGTAAGTCAATGGGGCGATTTTTTGGCTATGTGCTAGAAATGAAATTCAGTGCGGATTGGATGACAGGCACCCTAGGCACCCAGGATCGGCTTTAGTTTCACGTGTATCTCTTAAGCCGGCAGAGAAAATCCACCTGATATGCGCTCCACACAATTGAATAGAGACGCCATTGATTTTCTATGGGAATTGCAGAAATGACTTCTAAGCCTCAAAATAATGACTTTTTTTCCTAAGGTGGTAGGAATGAAACTCAGTGTGGGCTGGATGGGGTCCCCCCTGGGCACCGCAGACCTAAGCTTGTTTAACTCCTACCTCTTAAAGGGACCGAGAAAAAATGACCTTTTCTGCACTCCAATGTAAGTCAATGGGGCGATTTTTTGGCTATGTGCTAGAAATGAAATTCAGTGCGGATTGGATGACAGGCACCCTAGGCACCCAGGATCGGCTTTAGTTTCACGTGTATCTCTTAAGCCGGCAGAGAAAACCACCTGATATGCGCTCCACACAATTGAATAGAGACGCCGTTGATTTTCTATGGGAATTGCAGAAATGACTTCTAAGCCTCAAAATAATGACTTTTTTTCCTAAGGTGGTAGGAATGAAACTCAGTGCGGGCTGGATGGGGTCCCCCCTGGGCACCGCAGACCTAAGCTTGTTTAACTCCTACCTCTTAAAGGGACCGAGAAAAAATGACCTTTTCTGCACTCCAATGTAAGTCATTGGGGCGATTTTTTGGCTATGTGCTAGAAATGAAATTCAGTGCGGATTGGATGACAGGCACCCTAGGCACCCAGGATCGGCTTTAGTTTCACGTGTATCTCTTAAGCCGGCAGAGAAAATCCACCTGATATGCGCTCCACACAATTGAATAGAGACGCCATTGATTTTCTATGGGAATTGCAGAAATGACTTCTAAGCCTCAAAATAATGACTTTTTTTCCTAAGGTGGTAGGAATGAAACTCAGTGTGGGCTGGATGGGGTCCCCCCTGGGCACCGCAGACCTAAGCTTGTTTAACTCCTACCTCTTAAAGGGACCGAGAAAAAATGACCTTTTCTGCACTCCAATGTAAGTCAATGGGGCGATTTTTTGGCTATGTGCTAGAAATGAAATTCAGTGCGGATTGGATGACAGGCACCCTAGGCACCCAGGATCGGCTTTAGTTTCACGTGTATCTCTTAAGGCGGCAGAGAAAATCCACCTGATATGCGCTCCACACAATTGAATAGAGACGCCATTGATTTTCTATGGGAATTGCAGAAATGACTTCTAAGCCTCAAAATAATGACTTTTTTTCCTAAGGTGGTAGGAATGAAACTCAGTGTGGGCTGGATGGGGTCCCCCCTGGGCACCGCAGACCTAAGCTTGTTTAACTCCTACCTCTTAAAGGGACCGAGAAAAAATGACCTTTTCTGCACTCCAATGTAAGTCAATGGGGCGATTTTTTGGCTATGTGCTAGAAATGAAATTCAGTGCGGATTGGATGACAGGCACCCTAGGCACCCAGGATCAGGCTTTAGTTTCACGTGTATCTCTTAAGCCGGCAGAGAAAACCCACCTGATATGCGCTCCACACAATTGAATTAGAGACGCCGTTGATTTTCTATGGGAATTGCAGAAATGACTTCTAAGCCTCAAAATAATGACTTTTTTTCCTAAGGTGGTAGGAATGAAACTCAGTGCGGGCTGGATGGGGTCCCCCCTGGGCACCGCAGACCTAAGCTTGTTTAACTCCTACCTCTTGAAGGGACCGAGAAAAAATGACCTTTTCTGCACTCCAATGTAAGTCAATGGGGCGATTTTTTGGCTATGTGCTAGAAATGAAATTCAGTGCGGATTGGATGACAGGCACCCTAGGCACCCAGGATCGGCTTTAGTTTCACGTGTATCTCTTAAGCGGCAGAGAAAATCCACCTGATATGCGCTCCACACAATTGAATAGAGACGCCATTGATTTTCTATGGGAATTGCAGAAATGACTTCTAAGCCTCAAAATAATGACTTTTTTTCCTAAGGTGGTAGGAATGAAACTCAGTGTGGGCTGGATGGGGTCCCCCCTGGGCACCGCAGACCTAAGCTTGTTTAACTCCTACCTCTTAAAGGGACCGAGAAAAAATGACCTTTTCTGCACTCCAATGTAAGTCAATGGGGCGATTTTTTGGCTATGTGCTAGAAATGAAATTCAGTGCGGATTGGATGACAGGCACCCTAGGCACCCAGGATCGGCTTTAGTTTCACGTGTATCTCTTAAGGCCGGCAGAGAAAATCCACCTGATATGCGCTCCACACAATTGAATAGAGACGCCATTGATTTTCTATGGGAATTGCAGAAATGTCTTCTAAGCCTCAAAATAATGACTTTTTTTCCTAAGGTGGTAGGAATGAAACTCAGTGTGGGCTGGATGGGGTCCCCCCTGGGCACCGCAGACCTAAGCTTGTTTAACTCCTACCTCTTAAAGGGACCGAGAAAAAATGACCTTTTCTGCACTCCAATGTAAGTCAATGGGGCGATTTTTTGGCTATGTGCTAGAAATGAAATTCAGTGCGGAATTGGATGACAGGCACCCTAGGCACCCAGGATCGGCTTTAGTTTCACGTGTATCTCTTAAGCCGGCAGAGAAAATCCACCTGATATGCGCTCCACACAATTGAATAGAGACGCCATTGATTTTCTATGGGAATTGCAGAAATGTCTTCTAAGCCTCAAAATAATGACTTTTTTTCCTAAGGTGGTAGGAATGAAAACTCAGTGTGGGCTGGATGGGGTCCCCCCTGGGCACCGCAGACCTAAGCTTGTTTAACTCCTACCTCTTAAAGGGACCGAGAAAAAATGACCTTTTCTGCACTCCAATGTAAGTCAATGGGGCGATTTTTTGGCTATGTGCTAGAAATGAAATTCAGTGCGGATTGGATGACAGGCACCCTAGGCACCCAGGATCGGCTTTAGTTTCACGTGTATCTCTTAAGCCGGCAGAGAAAACCCACCTGATATGCGCTCCACACAATTGAATTAGAGACGCCGTTGATTTTCTATGGGAATTGCAGAAATGACTTCTAAGCCTCAAAATAATGACTTTTTTTCCTAAGGTGGTAGGAATGAAACTCAGTGCGGGCTGGATGGGGTCCCCCGCTGGGCACCGCAGACCTAAGCTTGTTTAACTCCTACCTCTTAAAGGGACCGAGAAAAAATGACCTTTTCTGCACTCCAATGTAAGTCAATGGGGCGATTTTTTGGCTATGTGCTAGAAATGAAATTCAGTGCGGATTGGATGACAGGCACCCTAGGCACCCAGGATCGGCTTTAGTTTCACGTGTATCTCTTAAGCCGGCAGAGAAAATCCACCTGATATGCGCTCCACACAATTGAATAGAGACGCCATTGATTTTCTATGGGAATTGCAGAAATGACTTCTAAGCCTCAAAATAATGACTTTTTTTCCTAAGGTGGTAGGAATGAAACTCAGTGTGGGCTGGATGGGGTCCCCCCTGGGCACCGCAGACCTAAGCTTGTTTAACTCCTACCTCTTAAAGGGACCGAGAAAAAATGACCTTTTCTGCACTCCAATGTAAGTCAATGGGGCGATTTTTTGGCTATGTGCTAGAAATGAAATTCAGTGCGGATTGGATGACAGGCACCCTAGGCACCCAGGATCGGCTTTAGTTTCACGTGTATCTCTTAAGCCGGCAGAGAAAACCCACCTGATATGCGCTCCACACAATTGAATTAGAGACGCCGTTGATTTTCTATGGGAATTGCAGAAATGACTTCTAAGCCTCAAAATAATGACTTTTTTTCCTAAGGTGGTAGGAATGAAACTCAGTGCGGGCTGGATGGGGTCCCCCCTGGGCACCGCAGACCTAAGATTGTTTAACTCCTACCTCTTAAAGGGACCGAGAAAAAATGACCTTTTCTGCACTCCAATGTAAGTCAATGGGGCGATTTTTTGGCTATGTGCTAGAAATGAAATTCAGTGCGGATTGGATGACAGGCACCCTAGGCACCCAGGATCGGCTTTAGTTTCACGTGTATCTCTTAAGCCGGCAGAGAAAATCCACCTGATATGCGCTCCACACAATTGAATAGAGACGCCATTGATTTTCTATGGGAATTGCAGAAATGACTTCTAAGCCTCAAAATAATGACTTTTTTTCCTAAGGTGGTAGGAATGAAACTCAGTGCGGGCTGGATGGGGTCCCCCCTGGGCACCGCAGACCTAAGCTTGTTTAACTCCTACCTCTTAAAGGGACCGAGAAAAAAATGACCTTTTCTGCACTCCAATGTAAGTCAATGGGGCGATTTTTTGGCTATGTGCTAGAAATGAAATTCAGTGCGGATTGGATGACAGGCACCCTAGGCACCCAGGATCGGCTTTAGTTTCACGTGTATCTCTTAAGCCGGCAGAGAAAACCCACCTGATATGCGCTCCACACAATTGAATAGAGACGCCGTTGATTTTCTAACAAAATTTAGTTTTTATTGAGGAGGAAAGTTATAACGTTTTAACGTTTTAGGAAAAGAATATAATCTATTCAATCACAGATAGTAAAATCGATGTAAGAAATGAAAACGAATAAAAAGGAGGGGGGGAGAAAAGGAGGGGAGAATGAAGGAAGGTAAGGGAGGGAATGGTATGTGGGGAAGGGTACTGGATACTTTATTATAGCATTATGAAGATACTACAGTCACCTTAATCAAAGAAAGAATTGGGTACTGAGTCATTGAAGATAGTGTTCTCACCTGATACTTATATTCGTTGGCATCACAGAGTCACTGCGCCTTCTTTAGGTCCGTTGTACTTGGATTAGCTTAATCGTCAGAGTCACATGAGAAGGGAGGGTGTGTCTGAAGGTGGGGGGTTTTCTCGGTATGAGGTCCATGGTAGCCATTTTGTATAGAATGCTTTGTTACCAGCTTTCCTATCGTCTGATACCAGTTCCTCCATTCTGTGATAGCTGTCTACCTCCTCTACCCACTTCAAAACCGAAGGAGCAGTGGGGGTCTTCCAGAGTCTAGCTATAATAGCTTTTGCAGCTACTAACATGAAGCCCGTCAGAGAGTACTTGCAAGATATAGGGGAACGGGTATCATTAACAGCAAAGCCTGTTCTGGTGTGTTTTTGATTGGAGTGTCAGTTATTTTGTTGATGATGTCCAATATTTTGTCCCAAAAAGGCCTTATTTTGGGGCAACTCCACCAAATGTGCAGCATGTTTCCTTTTTCTCCGCCACATCTCCAACAATTGTCTTTATGATTAGGATAGAAAGTTTTTAGCTTAGTTGGTACTAAGTACCATCTTGTTAGTACTTTATAATTCCTCTCTTGAATATTGCAAGATAAGGAGGTTTTGTGTGTCATATAGAGCGCTTTATTGACCTCATCTTCTGAGAACTTGACGTTTAAGTCCCTTTCCCATTTCTCAAAGTACTCAGGACGTGCGTCATCTATGTTGGCTAGCAAAATCGTGTGGATTTTGGATATAATTTTATGAGTGTGGTTTGATGAGGAACAAAGCTGCTCAAATGGTAGGAGTTTTCTGGATAGTTGTAGATTTGAGTTTTGTCTGTTTATGAAGTCAGACAGTTGATGGTATTGTTTGTTATCGTTTGTGTATGAAGCTATATCTCTATTGGAGTCGTATGGCATTTTATCAAATGGTAAGATGTCTCCATCTTTCATGATGTTACTAAACGTGACCCCTTTGTCTGTGGGTATGCCCATGAAAGAGTCAGAGTGAAGGGCTGGGGTGAATCTATAATTTTTCCCTAGGGGTATTAAAGGTCCATCCGATTTAAAAAGGCCTGCAAGGTCCTGGGAGCGAGATTTGGCGAGTAATAAGATAGAAGAGCTAACCGGGGAATGTATGAGTGAAGTAACGTCTTTTAGGGTTTCCTTTGGGGTCCATAGAATGGCTGTCGGGTCAAAGTTTGTGGCTGCAGCTTCCAGGTTAATCCACACTTTCTTGTGTCTTAAGTGGAAGGCTTCTACTACTCTCCCTAAGATGGAGGCGTGATAGTAGTGTATTATGTTTGGTAGTGCTAATCCACCATCTGTTTTAGATTTAGTGAGAATACTGTTTTTTAGGCGGGCCGGTTTATTGGACCAGATGAATTTGCCTATGAGTGAGTTTATCCTGGTCAGGTAGTTTTGTTGTAGTGTTGCCGGGACAGATTGGAAGAGATATAAAATCCTCGGTAGGATATTCATTTTTATTATATTGATTCTGCCTGACCATGAGAAACTCTTCTGATCCCATTTATGTAAGTCTTCTTTAATAGATTTTATAAGGGGGCTGAAATTTTTTTCTATGATATCTTTATTAGAGATAGTTATGAGTGTGCCTAGATAGTTTAGGGCATTGTTACTCCAATTAAACTGGAAGTTGTTTTTAAGATCTGTCAATTCTTTCTCAGAGAAATTGAGTCCCCAAGCCTCACATTTTGTTATGTTTAATTTATAATTACTGAAGTAAGCAAATTCTTTTATTGTGGCCATTAGTGATGGAAGAGATATATGTGGCTTTGTTATGAAGAGCAGGAGGTCGTCTGCATAAGCAGAACATAAGTGCTCTTTGGTTCCTACTGTAACGCCGGTTATGTCGGGGTTATTTCTGATATCCGTCAGAAGGTGCTCCATACAAAGTACATATATCAGCGGGGATAGTGGGCATCCCTGTCTGGTTCCATTCCTAATGTCCAGTTTGCTAGAAGTAATGCCATTAATTTTGATCCTGGCACTGGGGAGTGTATAAAGGGACATAATTTTGGAGAGAATATTTGGTCCTAGGCCGATCTGAGATAGCGTCGCCTCTATAAATCTCCAGTCCACTCGATCAAAAGCCTTCTCGGCATCGAGAGAAAGGAGAAGAGATTTCTTTTTGGAGTTATGTATATAGCTCGCGATGGTGAAGGCTCGAAGTGTATTATCTTTCGCTTCCCTGGATGGGACGAAGCCTACTTGATCTAGGTGGACCAGAGATTCGAGAAGAGGCGCCAGTCTTTTAGCTATGGTTTTGGCAAATATTTTAGTATCGATGTTGAGTAATGAGATCGGCCTGTAGTTAGAACAGATGTTGTGATCTTTACCTTCTTTCGGTATTACTGATATAAAGGCCTCCAAAAAAGCGGCGGGGGGTGGATTTTGTTCTGATATAGAGTTAAAGGACTTCAATAATAGGGGGGTGATGATGTCTGAGTAGTGTTTATAGAATTTAGTGGTGTACCCGTCTGGGCCTGGGCTTTTTCCATTTGGTAAGTCCTTTATGGTGTTTTTAAGTTCATCAATGGTGAATTTTCTTCTAAATTCTTTTTAATATCTTCATTTATCGTGGGTAGTTTGGTTTTTTCTATATATTGTTTTAGGTTAAGTGGGGCATGTAGGGATGGGTCAGGATTATTAGGGACTGGTAATTGATATAGGCCCGTATAAGTAGCTTTTGAAGGTGTCTGCTATTATCTCTGAATTATAGGACAGCGATCCGTTTGTGGTTCTGATGGAGGGGATTGTAAGGGAGGTTTTTTTGTTTTTCAAGGCATTGGCGAGTAATTTACTTGGCTTGTTGCCCCAGGTATAGAAGGTTTTACCACATATTTGTACCGTTTTCTGGTACTGTTTGAAGAGGAGATCTTTGAGTTTGGATCTGGTGGCAGATAGCTCAAGTAATGTACTGTCCAATAAGGTTCTTTTATGAGAGGTTTCTAGGGTGTGTATTTTTTCAGTGAGCAAGTCTATTTGTTTGGTTCTCTCTCTTTTGACTCTGGCTCCCTGGGAAATCAGGGTCCCTCTCATAGTGGCTTTAAATGCTTCCCATATAATTGTGGGAGCGGTGGGATCTTTCTCATGTACTTCAAGGAAAAGGTCTGCTGTTTCTTTTATAGCAGCGACACATATCGGATCGTCTAATAGTGATTTCGTTTAGTTTCCAATTGAATGACCGGGGGGCAGTTGGTGTGAGGCTGAATGTTGAAAAGACAGGGGCATGATCAGTTAGAATAATGTTACCAATACTGGAGTGTCTGAGGGAGCTCAGCATGCCATGCGAAGAGAGGATCAGATCAATTCTGCTATAGCTGTTTGTTGCTGCAGAGTAGTGTGTGAAATCTTTCATGTCAGGGTTGAAAACCCTCCATGTGTCATAGATCCTGAGCTCCCTCAGAGTCTTCTGCAGTGCTCTGATTTTTTTGAACGGGAGGCTTGTTTTCCCTGCCGATGTATCGATTAGAGGATTCAGAGGGGTATTTAAGTCCCCGCCTAAAATGATGTGGCCTTTTGCAAAATCGTGGAGCTCTCTCAGTGTTTTCACAAGATATGGTACTTGATCTATGTTGGGAGCATAAATATTAGCTAATGTTAAGGTGATCCCATCTATAATGCATGTTAGGAAAATATACCTGCTGTCTAGGTCAATTTTTTTGTCAATAATTTTAATGGGGAGAGATTTGTGAATGGCAATAGAGACTCCTTTTATTTTTTTGTCATGGCAGGTGCTATGGATCCATGTGGGGTAATACCTATTTTTTGAGAGGTCAGGGGTTTTGTCAGTCTTGAAGTGGGTTTCTTGTAGGAATAGGATTTTTGCGTTCTGTTTGTGCAATGTGTAGAGTATGTTTGACCTTTTCTCTGGCACGTTGAGGCCGTTAACGTTCAGCGTGCAGAGAGATAAGTCATTCATTGTGTGTGGGTGTAATTGGTACTTACTCAAGTGAGGATTGTTGTCAGGAGCGAGGACTCTGTGATGTCAATACTCTTCAGGCGACAGGTGTATCCCGGGGTATGGGGGATGAGCAGGAGAGAGAAATGTAGGGAAAGAAGGGGAGGGGAGAGGTTAATTATTGATCAACAATAACAATAAGTAAATTCAAATAACAAGCTAAAAGAAAAAGAAATAGCGTACAAACTACGCACTTAACTAGGTCTGAACAGGTCACTAAGACTTGTCGAACAAGGGTTCCTGTTGGTTCTGTGAGCGGAAGTGTTAACGGGTTGTTGAATTTCCCGTGGGTATAGGCCTATGGGTATCTCTGCTATAATCATGTTTGGGGGGGACTACCTATAGTTAGTGATCTAGCTCTTACTAGACCGGGAGAGGGTATGGAGAACTATGTGTCAGATATGTAAGCGGAAGGGTGAAAAGTTTTCCAAGAAAGATATCTAAGTCTAGGATGTTTGAGGCCTAGTTGTATGTAATGAGGGGCAAGACTTCCTAGATTCCTACTGAGTGAGAGACTCCTGAGGGAGATGACTACAGCCAGTATATTTGAGATGTTATTATGTATGGTGGTGGCTAAAGTATGTTAAACTGAATTGGTAATGAGGACGTTGAGGTGTCAGTATGAAGGTTTGTGAGGTAGACTCTATTGTGATAGGGCCTAGCAGTACTTATCTAACATTTTCCTCCAATGTGTTAAACAAAACTTAATGCTAGCATTCTAAACACAATGTTAGCTAATTAAACCCTCCTGAGAATATTACTCAATGGGAGTTAAACAAGTTATTTCCCTAGACAAGCCCCTACACAACTATGAGATATCAGCTACTCAGTTGGGAGAGAAAAGAGCAAAGAGAATGAAAAAATCATTAATCACTTCCTCTTCTGCCTCTGTGGAAGTGGCGGTTCATCTTGTGTAGTGTTGGCCGAGCTGGGATCGTGTTCACCTCTCTTCTGTGAGATGTACGTTGGAGGCGGCAAAACCATGGTATGATGAAGCTCCACCCATTCATGTAGGTTTAGACTAGGGAGGTTGAGGGCCCTCAAGAATCCTGGAATGTCCTTTGGTTCTCTAAGTGTGACTGTTCCGTTTGCAGCTCTTACTGTCAGGGAAAATGGGAAGCCCCATTTGTATTGCAGATTTTTTTCCTGCAGAGCTTGAGTCAGTGGTTTCAGAGTCATTCTCTGGCGCAATGTCAGCAGGGAGAGATCGAGAAATATTTGGAGTTTGTTACCATTGAAAGCTATGTCCTTCAGTGTTTTTGCCTTCTTCATGATCTCTTCCTTAAGTGAGTAGAAATGGACCCTGCAAATAATATCGCGTGGCTTCCTTGGGTCGCTTCCTCTCGGTTTAAGGGCCCTATGTGCCCTGTCCAATTCGATGTGGGAGTCCTCCGACCTGTTCAGGATTTTATTAAAGATGGATATCAGGACTCTATTTAAGTCAACCGATTGTATCTCTTCTGTGAGACCCCTTATCCTGATATTATTCCGCCTATTGCGGTTCTCAATATCGTCCATTCGTAGTATCAGCATCTTCTGAGAGGTCTGCAAGGCTTGGGTTGTGACCATAAGATCCTGTATTTGGCGTTCTTGTTTTTGTTGCTTACTGTCTGAAGTGGCTGCTTTCTTTTCTAGGACAGTAATCTTCTCGTGCACTTGTGTAAGATCTTTGCGCCAGAGCGTTTTCATGTCTTGTGCAAGTGTCTGCAGATCTTGTTTCGTGGGAATCAATGCTAATAGTGCTTGGAGTTCTGGATGTCCCTGCAGGGTTTTAATGGCACTTTCTTTAGAGAGAGAGTCTCCTGTATTTACAGACAGCTGATTATGTATGATTGACTGGGTGGAGGATGCATATGACTCGTCAGAGGAGCTGTAGTAGCCAGGATGTATAGATTTATTTAAGTCTCTTTTTCTTGGGGTTTTATTGAGGGTCTTTTTCGTAGGCGGTTCTTCTTCTAGGTCTGAGTCAATTGGTGTAGAGGAACCCTCGTCATTTTCGAATTCCCTTGTCAGTCTCTTTTGTTGTGTAGGTATCTGCTGAATATTTTCAGGATGCTCTGAGTGAAAATAGTTTTCGTGCTGATTGGGATGGGAGAGGACAGTATTTTTGCTTAGTGAGATGTCAGAGTCATATTCTGACCCTGCTTGTCTCCCTACTCTCACCATAGCAGCATAAGTGATTTCATTTTGCGACTGCAATTTGTTGGTGTTATCATGTTCCTGTTTCTTTAAAGCATGTGAGGCATTAGTGCTTTTGTGTGTCATAGACTGTGGGGCTTCAATACATTCATATGGCTGTATGCTAGGATCTAACAGGCTGTAATGTGGATCCTTTCCTGAAGCTTTTATTGCGCCATATTTTTCATATATCATGTGGCTTTGCTCATCATGCAGTCTGTTTTTATGAGGAGCCCCATCCAAGATGGCCGCCGCATACCCTCCTATCTGGGTCTGTTGGGATAGGGGGTCTCTTTTTACTGTATGGGCTTTCTGTAAAGAGCTCAGTAATGGTTGGGAGTTTTCATTCATTCTCCTTATGTTTTTATCTTTTGTGCCCTGTGTCGGGCTTCCTGCAGCCTTCCGGGGCTCCTGTGCCCCATCCAATATGGCCGCCTCATAGGCTATAATGCTGTCTCCCGCGGGGTCTCCCTGGGCTTTTCCGGGTATTTGCGGGGCTGCTGGGGGAGAACGGGGTCTTGTGGACCCGACACTCACGGTTCCGCCGGTCTTCTGCTGCTCGTTGCGCTGTAGCGGGCCACTTCCGGGTGTCGGGTGCCGTTCTTCCTCCTCCAAGATGGCCGCGGTCTCAGGATACACGGAGCTGCTGGGCTGCTTCTTCTCCTCTCTCCTCTTCTGCGGCGCGGAATCCCTCGGCGGCGGTCTCATTCCGTTCCCCGGCATTTCTTCTTTCTTCTCCTTTGTTTTCTTGCTCTGCTGCGCTGACATCTCTGCTGATCGTCCCTTCTTCTCGCGGCCGGTCCCGGAGCTCCGTCTAAGTGCTGCTTCCCATCAGCACTTCCGGTCACGAGATGCCGTTGATTTTCTATGGGAATTGCAGAAATGACTTCTAAGCCTCAAAATAATGACTTTTTTTCCTAAGGTGGTAGGAATGAAACTCAGTGCGGGCTGGATGGGGTCCCCCCTGGGCACCGCAGACCTAAGCTTGTTTAACTCCTACCTCTTAAAGGGACCGAGAAAAAATGACCTTTTCTGCACTCCAATGTAAGTCAATGGGGCGATTTTTTGGCTATGTGCTAGAAATGAAATTCAGTGCGGATTGGATGACAGGCACCCTAGGCACCCAGGATCGGCTTTAGTTTCACGTGTATCTCTTAAGCCGGCAGAGAAAACCCACCTGATATGCGCTCCACACAATTGAATAGAGACGCCGTTGATTTTCTATGGGAATTGCAGAAATGACTTCTAAGCCTCAAAATAATGACTTTTTTTTCCTAAGGTGGTAGGAATGAAACTCAGTGCGGGCTGGATGGGGTCCCCCCTGGGCACCGCAGACCTAAGCTTGTTTAACTCCTACCTCTTAAAGGGACCGAGAAAAAATGACCTTTTCTGCACTCCAATGTAAGTCAATGGGGCGATTTTTTGGCTATGTGCTAGAAATGAAATTCAGTGCGGATTGGATGACAGGCACCCTAGGCACCCAGGATCGGCTTTAGTTTCACGTGTATCTCTTAAGGCGGCAGAGAAAATCCACCTGATATGCGCTCCACACAATTGAATAGAGACGCCATTGATTTTCTATGGGAATTGCAGAAATGACTTCTAAGCCTCAAAATAATGACTTTTTTTCCTAAGGTGGTAGGAATGAAACTCAGTGTGGGCTGGATGGGGTCCCCCCTGGGCACCGCAGACCTAAGCTTGTTTAACTCCTACCTCTTAAAGGGACCGAGAAAAAATGACCTTTTCTGCACTCCAATGTAAGTCAATGGGGCGATTTTTTGGCTATGTGCTAGAAATGAAATTCAGTGCGGATTGGATGACAGGCACCCTAGGCACCCAGGATCGGCTTTAGTTTCACGTGTATCTCTTAATCGGCAGAGAAAATCCACCTGATATGCGCTCCACACAATTGAATTAGAGACGCCGTTGATTTTCTATGGGAATTGCAGAAATGACTTCTAAGCCTCAAAATAATGACTTTTTTTCCTAAGGTGGTAGGAATGAAACTCAGTGCGGGCTGGATGGGGTCCCCCCTGGGCACCGCAGACCTAAGCTTGTTTAACTCCTACCTCTTAAAGGGACCGAGAAAAAATGACCTTTTCTGCACTCCAATGTAAGTCAATGGGGCGATTTTTTGGCTATGTGCTAGAAATGAAATTCAGTGCGGATTGGATGACAGGCACCCTAGGCACCCAGGATCGGCTTTAGTTTCACGTGTATCTCTTAGGCCGGCAGAGAAAACCCACCTGATATGCGCTCCACACAATTGAATTAGAGACGCCGTTGATTTTCTATGGGAATTGCAGAAATGACTTCTAAGCCTCAAAATAATGACTTTTTTTCCTAAGGTGGTAGGAATGAAACTCAGTGCGGGCTGGATGGGGTCCCCCCTGGGCACCGCAGACCTAAGCTTGTTTAACTCCTACCTCTTAAAGGGACCGAGAAAAAAATGACCTTTTCTGCACTCCAATGTAAGTCAATGGGGCGATTTTTTGGCTATGTGCTAGAAATGAAATTCAGTGCGGATTGGATGACAGGCACCCTAGGCACCCAGGATCGGCTTTAGTTTCACGTGTATCTCTTAAGCCGGCAGAGAAAACCCACCTGATATGCGCTCCACACAATTGAATTAGAGACGCCGTTGATTTTCTATGGGAATTGCAGAAATGACTTCTAAGCCTCAAAATAATGACTTTTTTTCCTAAGGTGGTAGGAATGAAACTCAGTGCGGGCTGGATGGGGTCCCCCCTGGGCACCGCAGACCTAAGCTTGTTTAACTCCTACCTCTTAAAGGGACCGAGAAAAAATGACCTTTTCTGCACTCCAATGTAAGTCAATGGGGCGATTTTTTGGCTATGTGCTAGAAATGAAATTCAGTGCGGATTGGATGACAGGCACCCTAGGCACCCAGGATCGGCTTTAGTTTCACGTGTATCTCTTAAGCCGGCAGAGAAAACCCACCTGATATGCGCTCCACACAATTGAATAGAGACGCCAGTTGATTTTCTATGGGAATTGCAGAAATGACTTCTAAGCCTCAAAATAATGACTTTTTTTCCTAAGGTGGTAGGAATGAAACTCAGTGCGGGCTGGATGGGGTCCCCCCTGGGCACCGCAGACCTAAGCTTGTTTAACTCCTACCTCTTAAAGGGACCGAGAAAAAATGACATTTTCTGCACTCCAATGTAAGTCAATGGGGCGATTTTTTGGCTATGTGCTAGAAATGAAATTCAGTGCGGATTGGATGACAGGCACCCTAGGCACCCAGGATCGGCTTTAGTTTCACGTGTATCTCTTAATGCCGGCAGAGAAAATCCACCTGATATGCGCTCCACACAATTGAATAGAGACGCCATTGATTTTCTATGGGAATTGCAGAAATGACTTCTAAGCCTCAAAATAATGACTTTTTTTCCTAAGGTGGTAGGAATGAAACTCAGTGTGGGCTGGATGGGGTCCCCCCTGGGCACCGCAGACCTAAGCTTGTTTAACTCCTACCTCTTAAAGGGACCGAGAAAAAAATGACCTTTTCTGCACTCCAATGTAAGTCAATGGGGCGATTTTTTGGCTATGTGCTAGAAATGAAATTCAGTGCGGATTGGATGACAGGCACCCTAGGCACCCAGGATCGGCTTTAGTTTCACGTGTATCTCTTAAGCCGGCAGAGAAAACCCACCTGATATGCGCTCCACACAATTGAATTAGAGACGCCGTTGATTTTCTATGGGAATTGCAGAAATGACTTCTAAGCCTCAAAATAATGACTTTTTTTCCTAAGGTGGTAGGAATGAAACTCAGTGCGGGCTGGATGGGGTCCCCCCTGGGCACCGCAGACCTAAGCTTGTTTAACTCCTACCTCTTAAAGGGACCGAGAAAAATGACCTTTTCTGCACTCCAATGTAAGTCAATGGGGCGATTTTTTGGCTATGTGCTAGAAATGAAATTCAGTGCGGATTGGATGACAGGCACCCTAGGCACCCAGGATCGGCTTTAGTTTCACGTGTATCTCTTAAGCCGGCAGAGAAAACCCACCTGATATGCGCTCCACACAATTGAATTAGAGACGCCGTTGATTTTCTATGGGAATTGCAGAAATGACTTCTAAGCCTCAAAATAATGACTTTTTTCCTAAGGTGGTAGGAATGAAACTCAGTGCGGGCTGGATGGGGTCCCCCCTGGGCACCGCAGACCTAAGCTTGTTTAACTCCTACCTCTTAAAGGGACCGAGAAAAAATGACCTTTTCTGCACTCCAATGTAAGTCAATGGGGCGATTTTTTGGCTATGTGCTAGAAATGAAATTCAGTGCGGATTGGATGACAGGCACCCTAGGCACCCAGGATCGGCTTTAGTTTCACGTGTATCTCTTAAGCCGGCAGAGAAAATCCCACCTGATATGCGCTCCACACAATTGAATAGAGACGCCATTGATTTTCTATGGGAATTGCAGAAATGACTTCTAAGCCTCAAAATAATGACTTTTTTTCCTAAGGTGGTAGGAATGAAACTCAGTGTGGGCTGGATGGGGTCCCCCCTGGGCACCGCAGACCTAAGCTTGTTTAACTCCTACCTCTTAAAGGGACCGAGAAAAAATGACCTTTTCTGCACTCCAATGTAAGTCAATGGGGGCGATTTTTTGGCTATGTGCTAGAAATGAAATTCAGTGCGGATTGGATGACAGGCACCCTAGGCACCCAGGATCGGCTTTAGTTTCACGTGTATCTCTTAAGCCGGCAGAGAAAACCCACCTGATATGCGCTCCACACAATTGAATTAGAGACGCCGTTGATTTTCTATGGGAATTGCAGAAATGACTTCTAAGCCTCAAAATAATGACTTTTTTTCCTAAGGTGGTAGGAATGAAACTCAGTGCGGGCTGGATGGGGTCCCCCTGGGCACCGCAGACCTAAGCTTGTTTAACTCCTACCTCTTAAAGGGACCGAGAAAAAATGACCTTTTCTGCACTCCAATGTAAGTCAATGGGGCGATTTTTTGGCTATGTGCTAGAAATGAAATTCAGTGCGGATTGGATGACAGGCACCCTAGGCACCCAGGATCGGCTTTAGTTTCACGTGTATCTCTTAAGCCGGCAGAGAAAATCCACCTGATATGCGCTCCACACAATTGAATAGAGACGCCATTGATTTTCTATGGGAATTGCAGAAATGACTTCTAAGCCTCAAAATAATGACTTTTTTTCCTAAGGTGGTAGGAATGAAACTCAGTGTGGGCTGGATGGGGTCCCCCCTGGGCACCGCAGACCTAAGCTTGTTTAACTCCTACCTCTTAAAGGGACCGAGAAAAAATGACCTTTTCTGCACTCCAATGTAAGTCAATGGGGGCGATTTTTGGCTATGTGCTAGAAATGAAATTCAGTGCGGATTGGATGACAGGCACCCTAGGCACCCAGGATCGGCTTTAGTTTCACGTGTATCTCTTAAGCCGGCAGAGAAAATCCACCTGATATGCGCTCCACACAATTGAATAGAGACGCCATTGATTTTCTATGGGAATTGCAGAAATGACTTCTAAGCCTCAAAATAATGACTTTTTTTCCTAAGGTGGTAGGAATGAAACTCAGTGCGGGCTGGATGGGGTCCCCCCTGGGCACCGACAGACCTAAGCTTGTTTAACTCCTACCTCTTAAAGGGACCGAGAAAAAATGACCTTTTCTGCACTCCAATGTAAGTCAATGGGGCGATTTTTTTGGCTATGTGCTAGAAATGAAATTCAGTGCGGATTGGATGACAGGCACCCTAGGCACCCAGGATCGGCTTTAGTTTCACGTGTATCTCTTAAGCCGGCAGAGAAAATCCCACCTGATATGCGCTCCACACAATTGAATTAGAGACGCCATTGATTTTCTATGGGAATTGCAGAAATGACTTCTAAGCCTCAAAATAATGACTTTTTTTCCTAAGGTGGTAGGAATGAAACTCAGTGTGGGCTGGATGGGGTCCCCCCTGGGCACCGCAGACCTAAGCTTGTTTAACTCCTACCTCTTAAAGGGACCGAGAAAAAATGACCTTTTCTGCACTCCAATGTAAGTCAATGGGGCGATTTTTTGGCTATGTGCTAGAAATGAAATTCAGTGCGGATTGGATGACAGGCACCCTAGGCACCCAGGATCGGCTTTAGTTTCACGTGTATCTCTTAAGCCGGCAGAGAAAACCCACCTGATATGCGCTCCACACAATTGAATAGAGACGCCGTTGATTTTCTATGGGAATTGCAGAAATGACTTCTAAGCCTCAAAATAATGACTTTTTTTCCTAAGGTGGTAGGAATGAAACTCAGTGCGGGCTGGATGGGGTCCCCCCTGGGCACCGCAGACCTAAGCTTGTTTAACTCCTACCTCTTAAAGGGACCGAGAAAAAATGACCTTTTCTGCACTCCAATGTAAGTCAATGGGGCGATTTTTTGGCTATGTGCTAGAAATGAAATTCAGTGCGGATTGGATGACAGGCACCCTAGGCACCCAGGATCGGCTTTAGTTTCACGTGTATCTCTTAAGCCGGCAGAGAAAACCCACCTGATATGCGCTCCACACAATTGAATAGAGACGCCGTTGATTTTCTATGGGAATTGCAGAAATGACTTCTAAGCCTCAAAATAATGACTTTTTTTCCTAAGGTGGTAGGAATGAAACTCAGTGCGGGCTGGATGGGGTCCCCCCTGGGCACCGCAGACCTAAGCTTGTTTAACTCCTACCTCTTAAAGGGACCGAGAAAAAATGACCTTTTCTGCACTCCAATGTAAGTCAATGGGGCGATTTTTTGGCTATGTGCTAGAAATGAAATTCAGTGCGGATTGGATGACAGGCACCCTAGGCACCCAGGATCGGCTTTAGTTTCACGTGTATCTCTTAAGCCGGCAGAGAAAACCCACCTGATATGCGCTCCACACAATTGAATAGAGACGCCGTTGATTTTCTATGGGAATTGCAGAAATGACTTCTAAGCCTCAAAATAATGACTTTTTTTCCTAAGGTGGTAGGAATGAAACTCAGTGCGGGCTGGATGGGGTCCCCCCTGGGCACCGCAGACCTAAGCTTGTTTAACTCCTACCTCTTAAAGGGACCGAGAAAAAATGACCTTTTCTGCACTCCAATGTAAGTCAATGGGGCGATTTTTTGGCTATGTGCTAGAAATGAAATTCAGTGCGGATTGGATGACAGGCACCCTAGGCACCCAGGATCGGCTTTAGTTTCACGTGTATCTCTTAAGCCGGCAGAGAAAACCCACCTGATATGCGCTCCACACAATTGAATAGAGACGCCGTTGATTTTCTATGGGAATTGCAGAAATGACTTCTAAGCCTCAAAATAATGACTTTTTTTCCTAAGGTGGTAGGAATGAAACTCAGTGCGGGCTGGATGGGGTCCCCCCTGGGCACCGCAGACCTAAGCTTGTTTAACTCCTACCTCTTAAAGGGACCGAGAAAAAATGACCTTTTCTGCACTCCAATGTAAGTCAATGGGGCGATTTTTTGGCTATGTGCTAGAAATGAAATTCAGTGCGGATTGGATGACAGGCACCCTAGGCACCCAGGATCGGCTTTAGTTTCACGTGTATCTCTTAAGCCGGCAGAGAAAACCCACCTGATATGCGCTCCACACAATTGAATAGAGACGCCGTTGATTTTCTATGGGAATTGCAGAAATGACTTCTAAGCCTCAAAATAATGACTTTTTTTCCTAAGGTGGTAGGAATGAAACTCAGTGCGGGCTGGATGGGGTCCCCCCTGGGCACCGCAGACCTAAGCTTGTTTAACTCCTACCTCTTAAAGGGACCGAGAAAAAATGACCTTTTCTGCACTCCAATGTAAGTCAATGGGGCGATTTTTTGGCTATGTGCTAGAAATGAAATTCAGTGCGGATTGGATGACAGGCACCCTAGGCACCCAGGATCGGCTTTAGTTTCACGTGTATCTCTTAAGCCGGCAGAGAAAACCCACCTGATATGCGCTCCACACAATTGAATAGAGACGCCGTTGATTTTCTATGGGAATTGCAGAAATGACTTCTAAGCCTCAAAATAATGACTTTTTTTCCTAAGGTGGTAGGAATGAAACTCAGTGCGGGCTGGATGGGGTCCCCCCTGGGCACCGCAGACCTAAGCTTGTTTAACTCCTACCTCTTAAAGGGACCGAGAAAAAATGACCTTTTCTGCACTCCAATGTAAGTCAATGGGGCGATTTTTTGGCTATGTGCTAGAAATGAAATTCAGTGCGGATTGGATGACAGGCACCCTAGGCACCCAGGATCGGCTTTAGTTTCACGTGTATCTCTTAAGCCGGCAGAGAAAACCCACCTGATATGCGCTCCACACAATTGAATAGAGACGCCGTTGATTTTCTATGGGAATTGCAGAAATGACTTCTAAGCCTCAAAATAATGACTTTTTTTCCTAAGGTGGTAGGAATGAAACTCAGTGCGGGCTGGATGGGGTCCCCCCTGGGCACCGCAGACCTAAGCTTGTTTAACTCCTACCTCTTAAAGGGACCGAGAAAAAATGACCTTTTCTGCACTCCAATGTAAGTCAATGGGGCGATTTTTTGGCTATGTGCTAGAAATGAAATTCAGTGCGGATTGGATGACAGGCACCCTAGGCACCCAGGATCGGCTTTAGTTTCACGTGTATCTCTTAAGCCGGCAGAGAAAACCCACCTGATATGCGCTCCACACAATTGAATAGAGACGCCGTTGATTTTCTATGGGAATTGCAGAAATGACTTCTAAGCCTCAAAATAATGACTTTTTTTCCTAAGGTGGTAGGAATGAAACTCAGTGCGGGCTGGATGGGGTCCCCCCTGGGCACCGCAGACCTAAGCTTGTTTAACTCCTACCTCTTAAAGGGACCGAGAAAAAATGACCTTTTCTGCACTCCAATGTAAGTCAATGGGGCGATTTTTTGGCTATGTGCTAGAAATGAAATTCAGTGCGGATTGGATGACAGGCACCCTAGGCACCCAGGATCGGCTTTAGTTTCACGTGTATCTCTTAAGCCGGCAGAGAAAACCCACCTGATATGCGCTCCACACAATTGAATAGAGACGCCGTTGATTTTCTATGGGAATTGCAGAAATGACTTCTAAGCCTCAAAATAATGACTTTTTTTCCTAAGGTGGTAGGAATGAAACTCAGTGCGGGCTGGATGGGGTCCCCCCTGGGCACCGCAGACCTAAGCTTGTTTAACTCCTACCTCTTAAAGGGACCGAGAAAAAATGACCTTTTCTGCACTCCAATGTAAGTCAATGGGGCGATTTTTTGGCTATGTGCTAGAAATGAAATTCAGTGCGGATTGGATGACAGGCACCCTAGGCACCCAGGATCGGCTTTAGTTTCACGTGTATCTCTTAAGCCGGCAGAGAAAACCCACCTGATATGCGCTCCACACAATTGAATAGAGACGCCGTTGATTTTCTATGGGAATTGCAGAAATGACTTCTAAGCCTCAAAATAATGACTTTTTTTCCTAAGGTGGTAGGAATGAAACTCAGTGCGGGCTGGATGGGGTCCCCCCTGGGCACCGCAGACCTAAGCTTGTTTAACTCCTACCTCTTATAGGGACCGAGAAAAAATGACCTTTTCTGCACTCCAATGTAAGTCAATGGGGCGATTTTTTGGCTATGTGCTAGAAATGAAATTCAGTGCGGATTGGATGACAGGCACCCTAGGCACCCAGGATCGGCTTTAGTTTCACGTGTATCTCTTAAGCCGGCAGAGAAAACCCACCTGATATGCGCTCCACACAATTGAATAGAGACGCCGTTGATTTTCTATGGGAATTGCAGAAATGACTTCTAAGCCTCAAAATAATGACTTTTTTTCCTAAGGTGGTAGGAATGAAACTCAGTGCGGGCTGGATGGGGTCCCCCCTGGGCACCGCAGACCTAAGCTTGTTTAACTCCTACCTCTTAAAGGGACCGAGAAAAAATGACCTTTTCTGCACTCCAATGTAAGTCAATGGGGCGATTTTTTGGCTATGTGCTAGAAATGAAATTCAGTGCGGATTGGATGACAGGCACCCTAGGCACCCAGGATCGGCTTTAGTTTCACGTGTATCTCTTAAGCCGGCAGAGAAAACCCACCTGATATGCGCTCCACACAATTGAATAGAGACGCCGTTGATTTTCTATGGGAATTGCAGAAATGACTTCTAAGCCTCAAAATAATGACTTTTTTTCCTAAGGTGGTAGGAATGAAACTCAGTGCGGGCTGGATGGGGTCCCCCCTGGGCACCGCAGACCTAAGCTTGTTTAACTCCTACCTCTTAAAGGGACCGAGAAAAAATGACCTTTTCTGCACTCCAATGTAAGTCAATGGGGCGATTTTTTGGCTATGTGCTAGAAATGAAATTCAGTGCGGATTGGATGACAGGCACCCTAGGCACCCAGGATCGGCTTTAGTTTCACGTGTATCTCTTAAGCCGGCAGAGAAAACCCACCTGATATGCGCTCCACACAATTGAATAGAGACGCCGTTGATTTTCTATGGGAATTGCAGAAATGACTTCTAAGCCTCAAAATAATGACTTTTTTTCCTAAGGTGGTAGGAATGAAACTCAGTGCGGGCTGGATGGGGTCCCCCCTGGGCACCGCAGACCTAAGCTTGTTTAACTCCTACCTCTTAAAGGGACCGAGAAAAAATGACCTTTTCTGCACTCCAATGTAAGTCAATGGGGCGATTTTTTGGCTATGTGCTAGAAATGAAATTCAGTGCGGATTGGATGACAGGCACCCTAGGCACCCAGGATCGGCTTTAGTTTCACGTGTATCTCTTAAGCCGGCAGAGAAAACCCACCTGATATGCGCTCCACACAATTGAATAGAGACGCCGTTGATTTTCTATGGGAATTGCAGAAATGACTTCTAAGCCTCAAAATAATGACTTTTTTTCCTAAGGTGGTAGGAATGAAACTCAGTGCGGGCTGGATGGGGTCCCCCCTGGGCACCGCAGACCTAAGCTTGTTTAACTCCTACCTCTTAAAGGGACCGAGAAAAAATGACCTTTTCTGCACTCCAATGTAAGTCAATGGGGCGATTTTTTGGCTATGTGCTAGAAATGAAATTCAGTGCGGATTGGATGACAGGCACCCTAGGCACCCAGGATCGGCTTTAGTTTCACGTGTATCTCTTAAGCCGGCAGAGAAAACCCACCTGATATGCGCTCCACACAATTGAATAGAGACGCCGTTGATTTTCTATGGGAATTGCAGAAATGACTTCTAAGCCTCAAAATAATGACTTTTTTTCCTAAGGTGGTAGGAATGAAACTCAGTGCGGGCTGGATGGGGTCCCCCCTGGGCACCGCAGACCTAAGCTTGTTTAACTCCTACCTCTTAAAGGGACCGAGAAAAAATGACCTTTTCTGCACTCCAATGTAAGTCAATGGGGCGATTTTTTGGCTATGTGCTAGAAATGAAATTCAGTGCGGATTGGATGACAGGCACCCTAGGCACCCAGGATCGGCTTTAGTTTCACGTGTATCTCTTAAGCCGGCAGAGAAAACCCACCTGATATGCGCTCCACACAATTGAATAGAGACGCCGTTGATTTTCTATGGGAATTGCAGAAATGACTTCTAAGCCTCAAAATAATGACTTTTTTTCCTAAGGTGGTAGGAATGAAACTCAGTGCGGGCTGGATGGGGTCCCCCCTGGGCACCGCAGACCTAAGCTTGTTTAACTCCTACCTCTTAAAGGGACCGAGAAAAAATGACCTTTTCTGCACTCCAATGTAAGTCAATGGGGCGATTTTTTGGCTATGTGCTAGAAATGAAATTCAGTGCGGATTGGATGACAGGCACCCTAGGCACCCAGGATCGGCTTTAGTTTCACGTGTATCTCTTAAGCCGGCAGAGAAAACCCACCTGATATGCGCTCCACACAATTGAATAGAGACGCCGTTGATTTTCTATGGGAATTGCAGAAATGACTTCTAAGCCTCAAAATAATGACTTTTTTTCCTAAGGTGGTAGGAATGAAACTCAGTGCGGGCTGGATGGGGTCCCCCCTGGGCACCGCAGACCTAAGCTTGTTTAACTCCTACCTCTTAAAGGGACCGAGAAAAAATGACCTTTTCTGCACTCCAATGTAAGTCAATGGGGCGATTTTTTGGCTATGTGCTAGAAATGAAATTCAGTGCGGATTGGATGACAGGCACCCTAGGCACCCAGGATCGGCTTTAGTTTCACGTGTATCTCTTAAGCCGGCAGAGAAAACCCACCTGATATGCGCTCCACACAATTGAATAGAGACGCCGTTGATTTTCTATGGGAATTGCAGAAATGACTTCTAAGCCTCAAAATAATGACTTTTTTTCCTAAGGTGGTAGGAATGAAACTCAGTGCGGGCTGGATGGGGTCCCCCCTGGGCACCGCAGACCTAAGCTTGTTTAACTCCTACCTCTTAAAGGGACCGAGAAAAAATGACCTTTTCTGCACTCCAATGTAAGTCAATGGGGCGATTTTTTGGCTATGTGCTAGAAATGAAATTCAGTGCGGATTGGATGACAGGCACCCTAGGCACCCAGGATCGGCTTTAGTTTCACGTGTATCTCTTAAGCCGGCAGAGAAAACCCACCTGATATGCGCTCCACACAATTGAATAGAGACGCCGTTGATTTTCTATGGGAATTGCAGAAATGACTTCTAAGCCTCAAAATAATGACTTTTTTTCCTAAGGTGGTAGGAATGAAACTCAGTGCGGGCTGGATGGGGTCCCCCCTGGGCACCGCAGACCTAAGCTTGTTTAACTCCTACCTCTTAAAGGGACCGAGAAAAAATGACCTTTTCTGCACTCCAATGTAAGTCAATGGGGCGATTTTTTGGCTATGTGCTAGAAATGAAATTCAGTGCGGATTGGATGACAGGCACCCTAGGCACCCAGGATCGGCTTTAGTTTCACGTGTATCTCTTAAGCCGGCAGAGAAAACCCACCTGATATGCGCTCCACACAATTGAATAGAGACGCCGTTGATTTTCTATGGGAATTGCAGAAATGACTTCTAAGCCTCAAAATAATGACTTTTTTTCCTAAGGTGGTAGGAATGAAACTCAGTGCGGGCTGGATGGGGTCCCCCCTGGGCACCGCAGACCTAAGCTTGTTTAACTCCTACCTCTTAAAGGGACCGAGAAAAAATGACCTTTTCTGCACTCCAATGTAAGTCAATGGGGCGATTTTTTGGCTATGTGCTAGAAATGAAATTCAGTGCGGATTGGATGACAGGCACCCTAGGCACCCAGGATCGGCTTTAGTTTCACGTGTATCTCTTAAGCCGGCAGAGAAAACCCACCTGATATGCGCTCCACACAATTGAATAGAGACGCCGTTGATTTTCTATGGGAATTGCAGAAATGACTTCTAAGCCTCAAAATAATGACTTTTTTTCCTAAGGTGGTAGGAATGAAACTCAGTGCGGGCTGGATGGGGTCCCCCCTGGGCACCGCAGACCTAAGCTTGTTTAACTCCTACCTCTTAAAGGGACCGAGAAAAAATGACCTTTTCTGCACTCCAATGTAAGTCAATGGGGCGATTTTTTGGCTATGTGCTAGAAATGAAATTCAGTGCGGATTGGATGACAGGCACCCTAGGCACCCAGGATCGGCTTTAGTTTCACGTGTATCTCTTAAGCCGGCAGAGAAAACCCACCTGATATGCGCTCCACACAATTGAATAGAGACGCCATTGATTTTCTATGGGAATTGCAGAAATGACTTCTAAGCCTCAAAATAATGACTTTTTTTCCTAAGGTGGTAGGAATGAAACTCAGTGCGGGCTGGATGGGGTCCCCCCTGGGCACCGCAGACCTAAGCTTGTTTAACTCCTACCTCTTAAAGGGACCGAGAAAAAATGACCTTTTCTGCACTCCAATGTAAGTCAATGGGGCGATTTTTTGGCTATGTGCTAGAAATGAAATTCAGTGCGGATTGGATGACAGGCACCCTAGGCACCCAGGATCGGCTTTAGTTTCACGTGTATCTCTTAAGCCGGCAGAGAAAACCCACCTGATATGCGCTCCACACAATTGAATAGAGACGCCGTTGATTTTCTATGGGAATTGCAGAAATGACTTCTAAGCCTCAAAATAATGACTTTTTTTCCTAAGGTGGTAGGAATGAAACTCAGTGCGGGCTGGATGGGGTCCCCCCTGGGCACCGCAGACCTAAGCTTGTTTAACTCCTACCTCTTAAAGGGACCGAGAAAAAATGACCTTTTCTGCACTCCAATGTAAGTCAATGGGGCGATTTTTTGGCTATGTGCTAGAAATGAAATTCAGTGCGGATTGGATGACAGGCACCCTAGGCACCCAGGATCGGCTTTAGTTTCACGTGTATCTCTTAAGCCGGCAGAGAAAACCCACCTGATATGCGCTCCACACAATTGAATAGAGACGCCGTTGATTTTCTATGGGAATTGCAGAAATGACTTCTAAGCCTCAAAATAATGACTTTTTTTCCTAAGGTGGTAGGAATGAAACTCAGTGCGGGCTGGATGGGGTCCCCCCTGGGCACCGCAGACCTAAGCTTGTTTAACTCCTACCTCTTAAAGGGACCGAGAAAAAATGACCTTTTCTGCACTCCAATGTAAGTCAATGGGGCGATTTTTTGGCTATGTGCTAGAAATGAAATTCAGTGCGGATTGGATGACAGGCACCCTAGGCACCCAGGATCGGCTTTAGTTTCACGTGTATCTCTTAAGCCGGCAGAGAAAACCCACCTGATATGCGCTCCACACAATTGAATAGAGACGCCATTGATTTTCTATGGGAATTGCAGAAATGACTTCTAAGCCTCAAAATAATGACTTTTTTTCCTAAGGTGGTAGGAATGAAACTCAGTGCGGGCTGGATGGGGTCCCCCCTGGGCACCGCAGACCTAAGCTTGTTTAACTCCTACCTCTTAAAGGGACCGAGAAAAAATGACCTTTTCTGCACTCCAATGTAAGTCAATGGGGCGATTTTTTGGCTATGTACTAGAAATGAAATTCAGTGCGGATTGGATGACAGGCACCCTAGGCACCCAGGATCGGCTTTAGTTTCACGTGTATCTCTTAAGCCGGCAGAGAAAACCCACCTGATATGCGCTCCACACAATTGAATAGAGACGCCGTTGATTTTCTATGGGAATTGCAGAAATGACTTCTAAGCCTCAAAATAATGACTTTTTTTCCTAAGGTGGTAGGAATGAAACTCAGTGCGGGCTGGATGGGGTCCCCCCTGGGCACCGCAGACCTAAGCTTGTTTAACTCCTACCTCTTAAAGGGACCGAGAAAAAATGACCTTTTCTGCACTCCAATGTAAGTCAATGGGGCGATTTTTTGGCTATGTGCTAGAAATGAAATTCAGTGCGGATTGGATGACAGGCACCCTAGGCACCCAGGATCGGCTTTAGTTTCACGTGTATCTCTTAAGCCGGCAGAGAAAACCCACCTGATATGCGCTCCACACAATTGAATAGAGACGCCGTTGATTTTCTATGGGAATTGCAGAAATGACTTCTAAGCCTCAAAATAATGACTTTTTTTCCTAAGGTGGTAGGAATGAAACTCAGTGCGGGCTGGATGGGGTCCCCCCTGGGCACCGCAGACCTAAGCTTGTTTAACTCCTACCTCTTAAAGGGACCGAGAAAAAATGACCTTTTCTGCACTCCAATGTAAGTCAATGGGGCGATTTTTTGGCTATGTGCTAGAAATGAAATTCAGTGCGGATTGGATGACAGGCACCCTAGGCACCCAGGATCGGCTTTAGTTTCACGTGTATCTCTTAAGCCGGCAGAGAAAACCCACCTGATATGCGCTCCACACAATTGAATAGAGACGCCATTGATTTTCTATGGGAATTGCAGAAATGACTTCTAAGCCTCAAAATAATGACTTTTTTTCCTAAGGTGGTAGGAATGAAACTCAGTGTGGGCTGGATGGGGTCCCCCCTGGGCACCGCAGACCTAAGCTTGTTTAACTCCTACCTCTTAAAGGGACCGAGAAAAAATGACCTTTTCTGCACTCCAATGTAAGTCAATGGGGCGATTTTTTGGCTATGTGCTAGAAATGAAATTCAGTGCGGATTGGATGACAGGCACCCTAGGCACCCAGGATCGGCTTTAGTTTCACGTGTATCTCTTAAGCCGGCAGAGAAAACCCACCTGATATGCGCTCCACACAATTGAATAGAGACGCCGTTGATTTTCTATGGGAATTGCAGAAATGACTTCTAAGCCTCAAAATAATGACTTTTTTTCCTAAGGTGGTAGGAATGAAACTCAGTGCGGGCTGGATGGGGTCCCCCCTGGGCACCGCAGACCTAAGCTTGTTTAACTCCTACCTCTTAAAGGGACCGAGAAAAAATGACCTTTTCTGCACTCCAATGTAAGTCAATGGGGCGATTTTTTGGCTATGTGCTAGAAATGAAATTCAGTGCGGATTGGATGACAGGCACCCTAGGCACCCAGGATCGGCTTTAGTTTCACGTGTATCTCTTAAGCCGGCAGAGAAAACCCACCTGATATGCGCTCCACACAATTGAATAGAGACGCCGTTGATTTTCTATGGGAATTGCAGAAATGACTTCTAAGCCTCAAAATAATGACTTTTTTTCCTAAGGTGGTAGGAATGAAACTCAGTGCGGGCTGGATGGGGTCCCCCCTGGGCACCGCAGACCTAAGCTTGTTTAACTCCTACCTCTTAAAGGGACCGAGAAAAAATGACCTTTTCTGCACTCCAATGTAAGTCAATGGGGCGATTTTTTGGCTATGTGCTAGAAATGAAATTCAGTGCGGATTGGATGACAGGCACCCTAGGCACCCAGGATCGGCTTTAGTTTCACGTGTATCTCTTAAGCCGGCAGAGAAAATCCACCTGATATGCGCTCCACACAATTGAATAGAGACGCCATTGATTTTCTATGGGAATTGCAGAAATGACTTCTAAGCCTCAAAATAATGACTTTTTTTCCTAAGGTGGTAGGAATGAAACTCAGTGCGGGCTGGATGGGGTCCCCCCTGGGCACCGCAGACCTAAGCTTGTTTAACTCCTACCTCTTAAAGGGACCGAGAAAAAATGACCTTTTCTGCACTCCAATGTAAGTCAATGGGGCGATTTTTTGGCTATGTGCTAGAAATGAAATTCAGTGCGGATTGGATGACAGGCACCCTAGGCACCCAGGATCGGCTTTAGTTTCACGTGTATCTCTTAAGCCGGCAAAGAAAATCCACCTGATATGCGCTCCACACAATTGAATAGAGACGCCATTGATTTTCTATGGGAATTGCAGAAATGACTTCTAAGCCTCAAAATAATGACTTTTTTACGAAGGTGGTAAGGAATGAAACTCAGTGTGGGCTGGATGGGGTCCCCCCTGGGCACCGCAGACCTAAGCTTGTTTAAACTCCTACCTCTTAAAGGGACCGAGAAAAAATGACCTTTTCTGCACTCCAATGTAAGTCAATGGGGCGATTTTTTGGCTATGTGCTAGAAATGAAATTCAGTGCGGATTGGATGACAGGCACCCTAGCACCCAGGATCGGCATTAGTTTCACGTGTATCTCTTAAGCCGGCAGAGAAAACCCACCTGATATGCGCTCCACACAATTGAATTAGAGACGCCGTTGATTTTCTATGGGAATTGCAGAAATGACTTCTAAGCCTCAAAATAATGACTTTTTTTCCTAAGGTGGTAGGAATGAAACTCAGTGCGGGCTGGATGGGGTCCCCCCTGGGCACCGCAGACCTAAGCTTGTTTAACTCCTACCTCTTAAAGGGACCGAGAAAAAATGACCTTTTCTGCACTCCATGTATGTCAATGGGGGCGATTTTTGGCTATGTGCTAGAAATGAAATTCAGTGCGGATTGGATGACAGGCACCCTAGGCACCCAGGATCGGCTTTAGTTTCACGTGTATCTCTTAAGCCGGCAGAGGAAAACCCACCTGATATGCGCTCCACACAATTGAATTAGAGACGCCGTTGATTTTCTATGGGAATTGCAGAAATGACTTCTAAGCCTCAAAATAATGACTTTTTTTCCTAAGGTGGTAGGAATGAAAATCAGTGCGGGCTGGATGGGGTCCCCCCTGGGCACCGCAGACCTAAGCTTGTTTAACTCCTACCTCTTAAAGGGACCGAGAAAAAATGACCTTTTCTGCACTCCAATGTAAGTCAATGGGGCGATTTTTTGGCTATGTGCTAGAAATGAAATTCAGTGCGGATTGGATGACAGGCACCCTAGGCACCCAGGATCGGCTTTTAGTTTCACGTGTATCTCTTAAGCCGGCAGAGAAAATCCACCTGATATGCGCTCCACACAATTGAATATAGACGCCATTGATTTTCTATGGGAATTGCAGAAATGTCTTCTAAGCCTCAAAATAATGACTTTTTTTCCTAAGGTGGTAGGAATGAAACTCAGTGTGGGCTGGATGGGGTCCCCCCTGGGCACCGCAGACCTAAGCTTGTTTAACTCCTACCTCTTAAAGGGACCGAGAAAAAATGACCTTTTCTGCACTCCAATGTAAGTCAATGGGGCGATTTTTTGGCTATGTGCTAGAAATGAAATTCAGTGCGGATTGGATGACAGGCACCCTAGGCACCCAGGATCAGCTTTAGTTTCACGTGTATCTCTTAAGCCGGCAGAGAAAACCCACCTGATATGCGCTCCACACAATTGAATTAGAGACGCCGTTGATTTTCTATGGGAATTGCAGAAATGACTTCTAAGCCTCAAAATAATGACTTTTTTTCCTAAGGTGGTAGGAATGAAACTCAGTGCGGGCTGGATGGGGTCCCCCCTGGGCACCGCAGACCTAAGCTTGTTTAACTCCTACCTCTTAAAGGGACCGAGAAAAAAATGACCTTTTCTGCACTCCAATGTAAGTCAATGGGGCGATTTTTTGGCTATGTGCTAGAAATGAAATTCAGTGCGGATTGGATGACAGGCACCCTAGGCACCCAGGATCGGCTTTAGTTTCACGTGTATCTTTTAAGCCGGCAGAGAAAATCCACCTGATATGCGCTCCACACAATTGAATAGAGACGCCATTGATTTTCTATGGGAATTGCAGAAATGACTTCTAAGCCTCAAAATAATGACTTTTTTTCCTAAGGTGGTAGGAATGAAACTCAGTGTGGGCTGGATGGGGTCCCCCCTGGGCACCGCAGACCTAAGCTTGTTTAACTCCTACCTCTTAAAGGGACCGAGAAAAAATGACATTTTCTGCACTCCAATGTAAGTCAATGGGGCGATTTTTTGGCTATGTGCTAGAAATGAAATTCAGTGCGGATTGGATGACAGGCACCCTAGGCACCCAGGATCGGCTTAAGTTTCACGTGTATCTCTTAAGCCGGCAAAGAAAATCCACCTGATATGCGCTCCACACAATTGAATAGAGACGCCATTGATTTTCTATGGGAATTGCAGAAATGACTTCTAAGCCTCAAAATAATGACTTTTTTTCCTAAGGTGGTAGGAATGAAACTCAGTGTGGGCTGGATGGGGTCCCCCCTGGGCACCGCAGACCTAAGCTTGTTTAACTCCTACCTCTTAAAGGGACCGAGAAAAAAATGACCTTTTCTGCACTCCAATGTAAGTCAATGGGGCGATTTTTTGGCTATGTGCTAGAAATGAAATTCAGTGCGGATTGGATGACAGGCACCCTAGGCACCCAGGATCGGCATTAGTTTCACGTGTATCTCTTAAGCCGGCAGAGAAAACCCACCTGATATGCGCTCCACACAATTGAATTAGAGACGCCGTTGATTTTCTATGGGAATTGCAGAAATGACTTCTAAGCCTCAAAATAATGACTTTTTTTCCTAAGGTGGTAGGAATGAAACTCAGTGTGGGCTGGATGGGGTCCCCCCTGGGCACCGCAGACCTAAGCTTGTTTAACTCCTACCTCTTAAAGGGACCGAGAAAAAATGACCTTTTCTGCACTCCAATGTAAGTCAATGGGGCGATTTTTTGGCTATGTGCTAGAAATGAAATTCAGTGCGGATTGGATGACAGGCACCCTAGGCACCCAGGATCGGCTTTAGTTTCACGTGTATCTCTTAAGCCGGCAGAGAAAACCCACCTGATATGCGCTCCACACAATTGAATTAGAGACGCCGTTGATTTTCTATGGGAATTGCAGAAATGACTTCTAAGCCTCAAAATAATGACTTTTTTTCCTAAGGTGGTAGGAATGAAACTCAGTGCGGGCTGGATGGGGTCCCCCCTGGGCACCGCAGACCTAAGCTTGTTTAACTCCTACCTCTTAAAGGGACCGAGAAAAAATGACCTTTTCTGCACTCCAATGTAAGTCAATGGGGCGATTTTTTGGCTATGTGCTAGAAATGAAATTCAGTGCGGATTGGATGACAGGCACCCTAGGCACCCAGGATCGGCTTTAGTTTCATGTGTATCTCTTAAGCCGGCAGAGAAAACCCACCTGATATGCGCTCCACACAATTGAATAGAGACGCCGTTGATTTTCTATGGGAATTGCAGAAATGACTTCTAAGCCTCAAAATAATGACTTTTTCCTAAGGTGGTAGGAATGAAACTCAGTGCGGGCTGGATGGGGTCCCCCCTGGGCACCGCAGCTCTAAGCTTGTTTAACTCCTACCTCTTAAAGGGACCGAGAAAAAATGAAGGAATTTCGAATACTTACCTACCGGGAAATTCCTGTTCCTGGCGTCCGTAGGCAGCACACAATGAGAGACACAATGGGTTAAGTCTAGGTTCCCTAGAACAAGGCAGAAGAGACATGCAAAGCAGTAACCAATAAGAATTGGTCACTACCCATATAAGGCAGGAAGGACCACCCACAGTCAGAGTTCGTATGCAGCAAAACAATTTAATAGGGAGGGTGCGTTGTGCTGCCTACGGACGCCAGGAACAGGAATTTCCCGGTAGGTAAGTATTCGAAATTCCTTCATTCCTGGGTCCTTCGGCAGCACACAATGGGACTACGTAGCAGTGAAATTAAAGGGGGGGTACAAATCCAATACTTATACTTCTAGCACCTTCCTGCCCAAGGCTGCTTCGCCTGTGACATCTAGTCTGTAGTGTGATGTGAATGAAGAGGTGCTTGACCACGTCGCTGCTCTACATATCTCTTGTAGTGGTACATTCACAAACTCCGCCCATGACGAGGACATTGCCCTGGTTGAGTGGGCTCTAATTCCTACTGGTGCCTGCAGATTTTGTAGAGAGTAGGATAGCGTAATGGCATTACGGATCCAGCTAGAGATGATTCTCTTGGAGGCTTTAAAGCCCTTCATCTTCCCCTCATATAGAACGAATAAGTTCTCTGCGAGTCTGAATGAATTTACTCTTCTTAGGTATTCCAAGACTGCTCTCCTGACATCCAGAGGGTTGCCTGAGTCATCTGATGCTGGAAGGCTCGGAAGCACAATTTCTTGATTCAGCGCTGATTGTGAAGCGACTTTCGGGAGAAAACCTGGCATGGTGCGTAAGAACAAAGCGTCCCCCAAATCTCTCAGATATGGTTCCCGGCAGGAGAGGGCCTGTATTTCGCTGACCCTACGGGCCGACGCCATGGCCACCAGAAATGCTGTTTTCCAGGACAAGTAATGTAGTTCTGTTGAATCTAATGGTTCAAATGGAGCCCCCTTAAAGGCTTCCAACACTATATGCAGATCCCATGATGGAGCGGGGGATGTTATCGGTGGTTTCAAGTTCCTTGCACCCTTGAGAAATCTTGTAATCAGGGGGTCCCCCGAGTATTTCCCTGCCATGAAGGAATTGATTGCCGCAAATTGTACGCGAATCGTACTGAACTTGAGACCTTGGTTCAATCCTTTTTGAAGGAAGTTCAGAACACTTGTGACTGAATGGTCTGAGGAGAAGGCTTGGAATGTTTTCCAGACTCCCGCATATTTGAGTCTAGTGCTCTTTCTTCTAGCGTTGACTATAGTATTCAGGACATCTTCTGATAGATTCTCTGTATTAATGCCGCTTAGTTCATCCGCCAGGCCGTTAATTTCAGACGTTCTAGATCTGGGTGTAGGAACCCCTTCTGGGAGAGCAGATCCCGAACCATTGGAAGCCTCCATATTCTTCCTTTTGCAAGCGTGTTTGCTAGGGAGAACCATGTTCTGCGCGGCCAGTAGGGAAGAATCAGAATGCATTTGGATCGTTCTGTTTTCACTTTCGAGAGGACTCTCGGGATCAGGGCTAGAGGAGGAAAGGCATAGACAAAATTTCCCTCCCAAGGAGTCGCTAGACCGTCCAGGAATGTCGGATGGTGAGCTGGATCTCTCGAACAGAATCTGGGGAGTTTCGCGTTTTCCCGAGACGCAAAGGCGTCTAGGTTTGGGACTCCGAATCTCCGAGTCACTTGATGAAATATCGTCGGCGAGAGGGACCATTCCCCTGGGAATAGAGTGTGCCTGCTGAGAATATCCGCTGATTGATTCGATGTCCCTTTGATATGGACCGCTGATATTTGTGCCACATTCTTCTCTGCCCAGCGAAAAATCGCTTGGCTTTCTTCCAGGAGGGACTGGCATCTGGTGCCCCCCTGCTTGTTCAGGTAAAAAACCGCAGAGAGGTTGTCTGATTGCACTAGAATGTTCTGATTCTTCAGCTGGTACTGAAAATGAAAAAGGGCCAATTTTATTGCCCTGAGCTCCCTTCTGTTTGAGGACATCGCTTTTTCTCTGGTCGACCATTCTCTCTGTATCCAAGAGTTCTGGATGTGTGCTCCCCATCCAAACTGTGAGGCATCTGTTGTTAATATTATCTTTGCCTGAGGTATGAGCGACATCCCCCGGGAGACATGTTGAGGCTTCAGCCACCAGCGCAGGTCCAACCGGGTTGATCCTGAGATTGTCATTAACCTCTGTATAGTCCGATGATCCCTGTCCCAGGCTGTCAATATGTCCTTTTGTAGTTGACGAATGTGGGCTCGAGCCCATGGGACCGCATCTATGGTCGATGATAGGGTACCTAGCACTCTCATAGCAGTCTTGATGGTACATGTAGAATTGTTTAGAAGAAAAGATACTTGTCTTCTCAATCTCTTGATCCGATCTTCCGATAGATATAATTTCATTTGTATCGTGTTGATTACAAATCCCAGAAATGTCAAGGACTGAGAAGGAGTCAGTTGAGACTTCGCAAAATTCACCAGAAACCCGTGTTGCTGAAGCAGATGGATAGACTCTGTGAGTTGACCTGACAGCTGATCTGCAGACTTGGCGATGAGCAAATCCGCACTGAATTTCATTTCTAGCACATAGCCAAAAAATCGCCCCATTGACTTACATTGGAGTGCAGAAAAGGTCATTTTTTCTCGGTCCCTTTAAGAGGTAGGAGTTAAACAAGCTTAGGTCTGCGGTGCCCAGGGGGGACCCCATCCAGCCCACACTGAGTTTCATTCCTACCACCTTAGGAAAAAAAGTCATTATTTTGAGGCTTAGAAGACATTTCTGCAATTCCCATAGAAAATCAATGGCGTCTCTATTCAATTGTGTGGAGCGCATATCAGGTGGATTTTCTCTGCCGCCTTAAGAGATACACGTGAAACTAAAGCCGATCCTGGGTGCCTAGGGTGCCTGTCATCCAATCCGCACTGAATTTCATTTCTAGCACATAGCCAAAAAATCGCCCCATTGACTTACATTGGAGTGCAGAAAAGGTCATTTTTTCTCGGTCCCTTTAAGAGGTAGGAGTTAAACAAGCTTAGGTCTGCGGTGCCCAGGGGGGACCCCATCCAGCCCACACTGAGTTTCATTCCTACCACCTTAGGAAAAAAAGTCATTATTTTGAGGCTTAGAAGTCATTTCTGCAATTCCCATAGAAAATCAATGGCGTCTCTATTCAATTGTGTGGAGCGCATATCAGGTGGATTTTCTCTGCCGGCTTAAGAGATACACGTGAAACTAAAGCCGATCCTGGGTGCCTAGGGTGCCTGTCATCCAATCCGCACTGAATTTCATTTCTAGCACATAGCCAAAAAATCGCCCCATTGACTTACATTGGAGTGCAGAAAAGGTCATTTTTTCTCGGTCCCTTTAAGAGGTAGGAGTTAAACAAGCTTAGGTCTGCGGTGCCCAAGGGGGACCCCATCCAGCCCGCACTGAGTTTCATTCCTACCACCTTAGGAAAAAAAAGTCATTATTTTGAGGCTTAGAAGTCATTTCTGCAATTCCCATAGAAAATCAACGGCGTCTCTAATTCAATTGTGTGGAGCGCATATCAGGTGGGTTTTCTCTGCCGGCTTAAGAGATACACGTGAAACTAAAGCCGATCCTGGGTGCCTAGGGTGCCTGTCATCCAATCCGCACTGAATTTCATTTCTAGCACATAGCCAAAAAATCGCCCCATTGACTTACATTGGAGTGCAGAAAAGGTCATTTTTTCTCGGTCCCTTTAAGAGGTAGGAGTTAAACAAGCTTAGGTCTTTGGTGCCCAGGGGGGACCCCATCCAGCCCACACTGAGTTTCATTCCTACCACCTTAGGAAAAAAAGTCATTATTTTGAGGCTTAGAAGTCATTTCTGCAATTCCCATAGAAAATCAATGGCGTCTCTATTCAATTGTGTGGAGCGCATATCAGGTGGATTTTCTCTGCCGCCTTAAGAGATACACGTGAAACTAAAGCCGATCCTGGGTGCCTAGGGTGCCTGTCATCCAATCCGCACTGAATTTCATTTCTAGCACATAGCCAAAAAATGGCCCCATTGACTTACATTGGAGTGCAGAAAAGGTCATTTTTTCTCGGTCCCTTTAAGAGGTAGGAGTTAAACAAGCTTAGGTCTGCGGTGCCCAGGGGGGACCCCATCCAGCCCACACTGAGTTTCATTCCTACCACCTTAGGAAAAAAAGTCATTATTTTGAGGCTTAGAAGTCATTTCTGCAATTCCCATAGAAAATCAATGGCGTCTCTATTCAATTGTGTGGAGCGCATATCAGGTGGATTTTCTCTGCCGGCTTAAGAGATACACGTGAAACTAAAGCCGATCCTGGGTGCCTAGGGTGCCTGTCATCCAATCCGCACTGAATTTCATTTCTAGCACATAGCCAAAAAATCGCCCCATTGACTTACATTGGAGTGCAGAAAAGGTCATTTTTTCTCGGTCCCTTTAAGAGGTAGGAGTTAAACAAGCTTAGGTCTGCGGTGCCCAGGGGGGACCCCATCCAGCCCGCACTGAGTTTCATTCCTACCACCTTAGGAAAAAAAGTCATTATTTTGAGGCTTAGAAGTCATTTCTGCAATTCCCATAGAAAATCAACGGCGTCTCTAATTCAATTGTGTGGAGCGCATATCAGGTGGGTTTTCTCTGCCGGCTTAAGAGATACACGTGAAACTAAAGCCGATCCTGGGTGCCTAGGGTGCCTGTCATCCATTCCGCACTGAATTTCATTTCTAGCACATAGCCAAAAAATCGCCCCATTGACTTACATTGGAGTGCAGAAAAGGTCATTTTTTCTCGGTCCCTTTAAGAGGTAGGAGTTAAACAAGCTTAGGTCTGCGGTGCCCAGGGGGGACCCCATCCAGCCCACACTGAGTTTTATTCCTACCACCTTAGGAAAAAAAGTCATTATTTTGAGGCTTAGAAGACATTTCTGCAATTCCCATAGAAAATCAATGGCGTCTCTATTCAATTGTGTGGAGCGCATATCAGGTGGATTTTCTCTGCCGGCTTAAGAGATACACGTGAAACTAAAGCCGATCCTGGGTGCCTAGGGTGCCTGTCATCCATTCCGCACTGAATTTCATTTCTAGCACATAGCCAAAAAATCGCCCCATTGACTTACATTGGAGTGCAGAAAAGGTCATTTTTTCTCGGTCCCTTTAAGAGGTAGGAGTTAAACAAGCTTAGGTCTGCGGTGCCCAAGGGGGACCCCATCCAGCCCGCACTGAGTTTCATTCCTACCACCTTAGGAAAAAAAAGTCATTATTTTGAGGCTTAGAAGTCATTTCTGCAATTCCCATAGAAAATCAACGGCGTCTCTAATTCAATTGTGTGGAGCGCATATCAGGTGGGTTTTCTCTGCCGGCTTAAGAGATACACGTGAAACTAAAGCCGATCCTGGGTGCCTAGGGTGCCTGTCATCCAATCCGCACTGAATTTCATTTCTAGCACATAGCCAAAAAATCGCCCCATTGACTTACATTGGAGTGCAGAAAAGGTCATTTTTTCTCGGTCCCTTTAAGAGGTAGGAGTTAAACAAGCTTAGGTCTGCGGTGCCCAGGGGGGACCCCATCCAGCCCACACTGAGTTTCATTCCTACCACCTTAGGAAAAAAAGTCATTATTTTGAGGCTTAGAAGTCATTTCTGCAATTCCCATAGAAAATCAATGGCGTCTCTATTCAATTGTGTGGAGCGCATATCAGGTGGATTTTCTCTGCCGCCTTAAGAGATACACGTGAAACTAAAGCCGATCCTGGGTGCCTAGGGTGCCTGTCATCCAATCCGCACTGAATTTCATTTCTAGCACATAGCCAAAAAATCGCCCCATTGACTTACATTGGAGTGCAGAAAAGGTCATTTTTTCTCGGTCCCTTTAAGAGGTAGGAGTTAAACAAGCTTAGGTCTGCGGTGCCCAGGGGGGACCCCATCCAGCCCACACTGAGTTTCATTCCTACCACCTTAGGAAAAAAAGTCATTATTTTGAGGCTTAGAAGTCATTTCTGCAATTCCCATAGAAAATCAATGGCGTCTCTATTCAATTGTGTGGAGCGCATATCAGGTGGATTTTCTCTGCCGGCTTAAGAGATACACGTGAAACTAAAGCCGATCCTGGGTGCCTAGGGTGCCTGTCATCCAATCCGCACTGAATTTCATTTCTAGCACATAGCCAAAAAATCGCCCCATTTACTTACATTGGAGTGCAGAAAAGGTCATTTTTTCTCGGTCCCTTTAAGAGGTAGGAGTTAAACAAGCTTAGGTCTGCGGTGCCCAGGGGGGACCCCATCCAGCCCGCACTGAGTTTCATTCCTACCACCTTAGGAAAAAAAGTCATTATTTTGAGGCTTAGAAGTCATTTCTGCAATTCCCATAGAAAATCAACGGCGTCTCTAATTCAATTGTGTGGAGCGCATATCAGGTGGGTTTTCTCTGCCGGCTTAAGAGATACACGTGAAACTAAAGCTGATCCTGGGTGCCTAGGGTGCCTGTCATCCAATCCGCACTGAATTTCATTTCTAGCACATAGCCAAAAAATCGCCCCATTGACTTACATTGGAGTGCAGAAAAGGTCATTTTTTCTCGGTCCCTTTAAGAGGTAGGAGTTAAACAAGCTTAGGTCTGCGGTGCCCAGGGGGGACCCCATCCAGCCCACACTGAGTTTTATTCCTACCACCTTAGGAAAAAAAGTCATTATTTTGAGGCTTAGAAGACATTTCTGCAATTCCCATAGAAAATCAATGGCGTCTCTATTCAATTGTGTGGAGCGCATATCAGGTGGATTTTCTCTGCCGGCTTAAGAGATACACGTGAAACTAAAGCCGATCCTGGGTGCCTAGGGTGCCTGTCATCCATTCCGCACTGACTTTCATTTCTAGCACATAGCCAAAAAATCGCCCCATTGACTTACATTGGAGTGCAGAAAAGGTCATTTTTTCTCGGTCCCTTTAAGAGGTAGGAGTTAAACAAGCTTAGGTCTGCGGTGCCCAAGGGGGACCCCATCCAGCCCGCACTGAGTTTCATTCCTACCACCTTAGGAAAAAAAAGTCATTATTTTGAGGCTTAGAAGTCATTTCTGCAATTCCCATAGAAAATCAACGGCGTCTCTAATTCAATTGTGTGGAGCGCATATCAGGTGGGTTTTCTCTGCCGGCTTAAGAGATACACGTGAAACTAAAGCCGATCCTGGGTGCCTAGGGTGCCTGTCATCCAATCCGCACTGAATTTCATTTCTAGCACATAGCCAAAAAATCGCCCCATTGACTTACATTGGAGTGCAGAAAAGGTCATTTTTTCTCGGTCCCTTTAAGAGGTAGGAGTTAAACAAGCTTAGGTCTGCGGTGCCCAGGGGGGACCCCATCCAGCCCACACTGAGTTTCATTCCTACCACCTTAGGAAAAAAAGTCATTATTTTGAGGCTTAGAAGTCATTTCTGCAATTCCCATAGAAAATCAATGGCGTCTCTATTCAATTGTGTGGAGCGCATATCAGGTGGATTTTCTCTGCCGCCTTAAGAGATACACGTGAAACTAAAGCCGATCCTGGGTGCCTAGGGTGCCTGTCATCCAATCCGCACTGAATTTCATTTCTAGCACATAGCCAAAAAATCGCCCCATTGACTTACATTGGAGTGCAGAAAAGGTCATTTTTTCTCGGTCCCTTTAAGAGGTAGGAGTTAAACAAGCTTAGGTCTGCGGTGCCCAGGGGGGACCCCATCCAGCCCACACTGAGTTTCATTCCTACCACCTTAGGAAAAAAAGTCATTATTTTGAGGCTTAGAAGTCATTTCTGCAATTCCCATAGAAAATCAATGGCGTCTCTATTCAATTGTGTGGAGCGCATATCAGGTGGATTTTCTCTGCCGGCTTAAGAGATACACGTGAAACTAAAGCCGATCCTGGGTGCCTAGGGTGCCTGTCATCCAATCCGCACTGAATTTCATTTCTAGCACATAGCCAAAAAATCGCCCCATTGACTTACATTGGAGTGCAGAAAAGGTCATTTTTTCTCGGTCCCTTTAAGAGGTAGGAGTTAAACAAGCTTAGGTCTGCGGTGCCCAGGGGGGACCCCATTCAGCCCGCACTGAGTTTCATTCCTACCACCTTAGGAAAAAAAGTCATTATTTTGAGGCTTAGAAGTCATTTCTGCAATTCCCATAGAAAATCAACGGCGTCTCTAATTCAATTGTGTGGAGCGCATATCAGGTGGGTTTTCTCTGCCGGCTTAAGAGATACACGTGAAACTAAAGCCCCATCCTGGGTGCCTAGGGTGCCTGTCATCCAATCCGCACTGAATTTCATTTCTAGCACATAGCCAAAAAATCGCCCCATTGACTTACATTGGAGTGCAGAAAAGGTCATTTTTTCTCGGTCCCTTTAAGAGGTAGGAGTTAAACAAGCTTAGGTCTGCGGTGCCCAGGGGGGACCCCATCCAGCCCACACTGAGTTTCATTCCTACCACCTTAGGAAAAAAAGTCATTATTTTGAGGCTTAGAAGTACATTTCTGCAATTCCCATAGAAAATCAATGGCGTCTCTATTCAATTGTGTGGAGCGCATATCAGGTGGATTTTCTCTGCCGGCTTAAGAGATACACGTGAAACTAAAGCCGATCCTGGGTGCCTAGGGTGCCTGTCATCCAATCCGCACTGAATTTCATTTCTAGCACATAGCCAAAAAATCGCCCCATTGACTTACATTGGAGTGCAGAAAAGGTCATTTTTTCTCGGTCCCTTTAAGAGGTAGGAGTTAAACAAGCTTAGGTCTGCGGTGCCCAGGGGGGACCCCATCCAGCCCGCACTGAGTTTCATTCCTACCACCTTAGGAAAAAAAGTCATTATTTTGAGGCTTAGAAGTCATTTCTGCAATTCCCATAGAAAATCAACGGCGTCTCTAATTCAATTGTGTGGAGCGCATATCAGGTGGATTTTCTCTGCCGGCTTAAGAGATACACGTGAAACTAAAGCCGATCCTGGGTGCCTAGGGTGCCTGTCATCCAATCCGCACTGAATTTCATTTCTAGCACATAGCCAAAAAATCGCCCCATTGACTTACATTGGAGTGCAGAAAAGGTCATTTTTTCTCGGTCCCTTTAAGAGGTAGGAGTTAAACAAGCTTAGGTCTGCGGTGCCCAGGGGGGACCCCATCCAGCCCACACTGAGTTTCATTCCTACCACCTTAGGAAAAAAAGTCATTATTTTGAGGCTTAGAAGTCATTTCTGCAATTCCCATAGAAAATCAATGGCGTCTCTATTCAATTGTGTGGAGCGCATATCAGGTGGATTTTCTCTGCCGCCTTAAGAGATACACGTGAAACTAAAGCCGATCCTGGGTGCCTAGGGTGCCTGTCATCCAATCCGCACTGAATTTCATTTCTAGCACATAGCCAAAAAATCGCCCCATTGACTTACATTGGAGTGCAGAAAAGGTCATTTTTTTCTCGGTCCCTTTAAGAGGTAGGAGTTAAACAAGCTTAGGTCTGCGGTGCCCAGGGGGGACCCCATCCAGCCCACACTGAGTTTCATTCCTACCACCTTAGGAAAAAAAGTCATTATTTTGAGGCTTAGAAGTCATTTCTGCAATTCCCATAGAAAATCAATGGCGTCTCTATTCAATTGTGTGGAGCGCATATCAGGTGGATTTTCTCTGCCGGCTTAAGAGATACACGTGAAACTAAAGCCGATCCTGGGTGCCTAGGGTGCCTGTCATCCAATCCGCACTGAATTTCATTTCTAGCACATAGCCAAAAAATCGCCCCATTGACTTACATTGGAGTGCAGAAAAGGTCATTTTTTCTCGGTCCCTTTAAGAGGTAGGAGTTAAACAAGCTTAGGTCTGCGGTGCCCAGGGGGGACCCCATCCAGCCCGCACTGAGTTTCATTCCTACCACCTTAGGAAAAAAAGTCATTATTTTGAGGCTTAGAAGTCATTTCTGCAATTCCCATAGAAAATCAATGGCGTCTCTATTCAATTGTGTGGAGCGCATATCAGGTGGATTTTCTCTGCCGGCTTAAGAGATACACGTGAAACTAAAGCCGATCCTGGGTGCCTAGGGTGCCTGTCATCCAATCCGCACTGAATTTCATTTCTAGCACATAGCCAAAAAATCGCCCCATTGACTTACATTGGAGTGCAGAAAAGGTCATTTTTTCTCGGTCCCTTTAAGAGGTAGGAGTTAAACAAGCTTAGGTCTGCGGTGCCCAGGGGGACCCCATCCAGCCCGCACTGAGTTTCATTCCTACCACCTTAGGAAAAAAAGTCATTATTTTGAGGCTTAGAAGTCATTTCTGCAATTCCCATAGAAAATCAACTGGCGTCTCTAATTCAATTGTGTGGAGCGCATATCAGGTGGGTTTTCTCTGCCGGCTTAAGAGATACACGTGAAACTAAAGCCGATCCTGGGTGCCTAGGGTGCCTGTCATCCAATCCGCACTGAATTTCATTTCTAGCACATAGCCAAAAAATCGCCCCATTGACTTACATTGGAGTGCAGAAAAGGTCATTTTTTCTCGGTCCCTTTAAGAGGTAGGAGTTAAACAAGCTTAGGTCTGCGGTGCCCAGGGGGGACCCCATCCAGCCCACACTGAGTTTCATTCCTACCACCTTAGGAAAAAAAGTCATTATTTTGAGGCTTAGAAGTCATTTCTGCAATTCCCATAGAAAATCAATGGCGTCTCTATTCAATTGTGTGGAGCGCATATCAGGTGGATTTTCTCTGCCGCCTTAAGAGATACACGTGAAACTAAAGCCGATCCTGGGTGCCTAGGGTGCCTGTCATCCAATCCGCACTGAATTTCATTTCTAGCACATAGCCAAAAAATCGCCCCATTGACTTACATTGGAGTGCAGAAAAGGTCATTTTTTCTCGGTCCCTTTAAGAGGTAGGAGTTAAACAAGCTTAGGTCTGCGGTGCCCAGGGGGGACCCCATCCAGCCCACACTGAGTTTCATTCCTACCACCTTAGGAAAAAAAGTCATTATTTTGAGGCTTAGAAGTCATTTCTGCAATTCCCATAGAAAATCAATGGCGTCTCTATTCAATTGTGTGGAGCGCATATCAGGTGGATTTTCTCTGCCGCCTTAAGAGATACACGTGAAACTAAAGCCGATCCTGGGTGCCTAGGGTGCCTGTCATCCAATCCGCACTGAATTTCATTTCTAGCACATAGCCAAAAAATCGCCCCATTGACTTACATTGGAGTGCAGAAAAGGTCATTTTTTCTCGGTCCCTTTAAGAGGTAGGAGTTAAACAAGCTTAGGTCTGCGGTGCCCAGGGGGGACCCCATCCAGCCCACACTGAGTTTCATTCCTACCACCTTAGGAAAAAAAGTCATTATTTTGAGGCTTAGAAGTCATTTCTGCAATTCCCATAGAAAATCAATGGCGTCTCTATTCAATTGTGTGGAGCGCATATCAGGTGGATTTTCTCTGCCGGCTTAAGAGATACACGTGAAACTAAAGCCGATCCTGGGTGCCTAGGGTGCCTGTCATCCAATCCGCACTGAATTTCATTTCTAGCACATAGCCAAAAAATCGCCCCATTGACTTACATTGGAGTGCAGAAAAGGTCATTTTTTCTCGGTCCCTTTAAGAGGTAGGAGTTAAACAAGCTTAGGTCTGCGGTGCCCAGGGGGGACCCCATCCAGCCCACACTGAGTTTCATTCCTACCACCTTAGGAAAAAAAGTCATTATTTTGAGGCTTAGAAGTCATTTCTGCAATTCCCATAGAAAATCAATGGCGTCTCTAATGCAATTGTGTGGAGCGCATATCAGGTGGATTTTCTCTGCCGGCCTTAAGAGATACACGTGAAACTAAAGCCTGATCCTGGGTGCCTAGGGTGCCTGTCATCCAATCCGCACTGAATTTCATTTCTAGCACATAGCCAAAAAATCGCCCCATTGACTTACATTGGAGTGCAGAAAAGGTCATTTTTTCTCGGTCCCTTTAAGAGGTAGGAGTTAAACAAGCTTAGGTCTGCGGTGCCCAGGGGGGACCCCATCCAGCCCACACTGAGTTTCATTCCTACCACCTTAGGAAAAAAAGTCATTATTTTGAGGCTTAGAAGACATTTCTGCAATTCCCATAGAAAATCAATGGCGTCTCTATTCAATTGTGTGGAGCGCATATCAGGTGGATTTTCTCTGCCGGCCTTAAGAGATACACGTGAAACTAAAGCTGATCCTGGGTGCCTAGGGTGCCTGTCATCCAATCCGCACTGAATTTCATTTCTAGCACATAGCCAAAAAATCGCCCCATTGACTTACATTGGAGTGCAGAAAAGGTCATTTTTTCTCGGTCCCTTTAAGAGGTAGGAGTTAAACAAGCTTAGGTCTGCGGTGCCCAGGGGGGACCCCATCCAGCCCACACTGAGTTTCATTCCTACCACCTTAGGAAAAAAAAGTCATTATTTTGAGGCTTAGAAGACATTTCTGCAATTCCCATAGAAAATCAATGGCGTCTCTATTCAATTGTGTGGAGCGCATATCAGGTGGATTTTCTCTGCCGGCTTAAGAGATACACGTGAAACTAAAGCCGATCCTGGGTGCCTAGGGTGCCTGTCATCCAATCCGCACTGAATTTCATTTCTAGCACATAGCCAAAAAATCGCCCCATTGACTTACATTGGAGTGCAGAAAAGGTCATTTTTTCTCGGTCCCTTTAAGAGGTAGGAGTTAAACAAGCTTAAGATTTCTAATGGGAATTGCAGAAATGACTTCTAAGCCTCAAAATAATGACTTTTTTTCCTAAGGTGGTAGGAATGAAACTCAGTGTGGGCTGGATGGGGTCCCCCCTGGGCACCGCAGACCTAAGCTTGTTTAACTCCTACCTCTTAAAGGGACCGAGAAAAAATGACCTTTTCTGCACTCCAATGTAAGTCAATGGGGCGATTTTTTGGCTATGTGCTAGAAATGAAATTCAGTGCGGATTGGATGACAGGCACCCTAGGCACCCAGGATCGGCTTTAGTTTCACGTGTATCTCTTAAGCCGGCAGAGAAAACCCACCTGATATGCGCTCCACACAATTGAATTAGAGACGCCGTTGATTTTCTATGGGAATTGCAGAAATGACTTCTAAGCCTCAAAATAATGACTTTTTTTCCTAAGGTGGTAGGAATGAAACTCAGTGCGGGCTGGATGGGGTCCCCCCTGGGCACCGCAGACTCTAAGCTTGTTTAACTCCTACCTCTTAAAGGGACCGAGAAAAAATGACCTTTTCTGCACTCCAATGTAAGTCAATGGGGCGATTTTTTGGCTATGTGCTAGAAATGAAATTCAGTGCGGATTGGATGACAGGCACCCTAGGCACCCAGGATCGGCTTTAGTTTCACGTGTATCTCTTAAGGCCGGCAGAGAAAATCCACCTGATATGCGCTCCACACAATTGAATAGAGACGCCATTGATTTTCTATGGGAATTGCAGAAATGACTTCTAAGCCTCAAAATAATGACTTTTTTTCCTAAGGTGGTAGGAATGAAACTCAGTGCGGGCTGGATGGGGTCCCCCCTGGGCACCGCAGACCTAAGCTTGTTTAACTCCTACCTCTTAAAGGGACCCGAGAAAAAATGACCTTTTCTGCACTCCAATGTAAGTCAATGGGGCGATTTTTTGGCTATGTGCTAGAAATGAAATTCAGTGCGGATTGGATGACAGGCACCCTAGGCACCCAGGATCGGCTTTAGTTTCACGTGTATCTCTTAAGCCGGCAGAGAAAACCCACCTGATATGCGCTCCACACAATTGAATTAGAGACGCCGTTGATTTTCTATGGAAATTGCAGAAATGACTTCTAAGCCTCAAAATAATGACTTTTTTTCCTAAGGTGGTAGGAATGAAACTCAGTGCGGGCTGGATGGGGTCCCCCCTGGGCACCGCAGACCTAAGCTTGTTTAACTCCTACCTCTTAAAGGGACCGAGAAAAAATGACCTTTTCTGCACTCCAATGTAAGTCAATGGGGCGATTTTTTGGCTATGTGCTAGAAATGAAATTCAGTGCGGATTGGATGACAGGCACCCTAGGCACCCAGGATCGGCTTTAGTTTCATGTGTATCTCTTAAGCCGGCAGAGAAAACCCACCTGATATGCGCTCCACACAATTGAATAGAGACGCCGTTGATTTTCTATGGGAATTGCAGAAATGACTTCTAAGCCTCAAAATAATGACTTTTTTTCCTAAGGTGGTAGGAATGAAACTCAGTGCGGGCTGGATGGGGTCCCCCCTGGGCACCGCAGCTCTAAGCTTGTTTAACTCCTACCTCTTAAAGGGACCGAGAAAAAATGACCTTTTCTGCACTCCAATGTAAGTCAATGGGGCGATTTTTTGGCTATTTGCTAGAAATGAAATTCAGTGCGGATTGGATGACAGGCACCCTAGGCACCCAGGATCGGCTTTAGTTTCACGTGTATCTCTTAAGGCGGCAGAGAAAATCCACCTGATATGCGCTCCACACAATTGAATAGAGACGCCATTGATTTTCTATGGGAATTGCAGAAATGACTTCTAAGCCTCAAAATAATGACTTTTTTTCCTAAGGTGGTAGGAATGAAACTCAGTGTGGGCTGGATGGGGTCCCCCCTGGGCACCGCAGACCTAAGCTTGTTTAACTCCTACCTCTTAAAGGGACCGAGAAAAAATGACCTTTTCTGCACTCCAATGTAAGTCAATGGGGCGATTTTTTGGCTATGTGCTAGAAATGAAATTCAGTGCGGATTGGATGACAGGCACCCTAGGCACCCAGGATCGGCTTTAGTTTCACGTGTATCTCTTAAGCCGGCAGAGAAAACCCACCTGATATGCGCTCCACACAATTGAATTAGAGACGCCGTTGATTTTCTATGGGAATTGCAGAAATGACTTCTAAGCCTCAAAATAATGACTTTTTTTCCTAAGGTGGTAGGAATGAAACTCAGTGCGGGCTGGATGGGGTCCCCCTTGGGCACCGCAGACCTAAGCTTGTTTAACTCCTACCTCTTAAAGGGACCGAGAAAAAATGACATTTTCTGCACTCCAATGTAAGTCAATGGGGCGATTTTTTGGCTATGTGCTAGAAATGAAATTCAGTGCGGATTGGATGACAGGCACCCTAGGCACCCAGGATCGGCTTTAGTTTCACGTGTATCTCTTAAGCCGGCAGAGAAAATCCACCTGATATGCGCTCCACACAATTGAATAGAGACGCCATTGATTTTCTATGGGAATTGCAGAAATGACTTCTAAGCCTCAAAATAATGACTTTTTTTCCTAAGGTGGTAGGAATGAAACTCAGTGTGGGCTGGATGGGGTCCCCCCTGGGCACCGCAGACCTAAGCTTGTTTAACTCCTACCTCTTAAAGGGACCGAGAAAAAATGACATTATGACATTTTCTGCACTCCAATGTAAGTCAATGGGGCGATTTTTTGGCTATGTGCTAGAAATGAAATTCAGTGCGGATTGGATGACAGGCACCCTAGGCACCCAGGATCGGCTTTAGTTTCACGTGTATCTCTTAAGCCGGCAAAGAAAATCCACCTGATATGCGCTCCACACAATTGAATAGAGACGCCATTGATTTTCTATGGGAATTGCAGAAATGACTTCTAAGCCTCAAAATAATGACTTTTTTTCCTAAGGTGGTAGGAATGAAACTCAGTGTGGGCTGGATGGGGTCCCCCCTGGGCACCGCAGACCTAAGCTTGTTTAACTCCTACCTCTTAAAGGGACCGAGAAAAAAATGACCTTTTCTGCACTCCAATGTAAGTCAATGGGGCGATTTTTTGGCTATGTGCTAGAAATGAAATTCAGTGCGGATTGGATGACAGGCACCCTAGGCACCCAGGATCGGCATTAGTTTCACGTGTATCTCTTAAGCCGGCAGAGAAAACCCACCTGATATGCGCTCCACACAATTGAATTAGAGACGCCGTTGATTTTCTATGGGAATTGCAGAAATGACTTCTAAGCCTCAAAATAATGACTTTTTTTCCTAAGGTGGTAGGAATGAAAATCAGTGCGGGCTGGATGGGGTCCCCCCTGGGCACCGCAGACCTAAGCTTGTTTAACTCCTACCTCTTAAAGGGACCGAGAAAAAAATGACCTTTTCTGCACTCCAATGTAAGTCAATGGGGCGATTTTTTGGCTATGTGCTAGAAATGAAATTCAGTGCGGATTGGATGACAGGCACCCTAGGCACCCAGGATCGGCTTTAGTTTCACGTGTATCTCTTAAGCCGGCAGAGAAAATCCACCTGATATGCGCTCCACACAATTGAATATAGACGCCATTGATTTTCTATGGGAATTGCAGAAATGTCTTCTAAGCCTCAAAATAATGACTTTTTTTCCTAAGGTGGTAGGAATGAAACTCAGTGTGGGCTGGATGGGGTCCCCCCTGGGCACCGCAGACCTAAGCTTGTTTAACTCCTACCTCCTAAAGGGACCGAAAAAAAATGACCTTTTCTGCACTCCAATGTAAGTCAATGGGGCGATTTTTTGGCTATGTGCTAGAAATGAAATTCAGTGCGGATTGGATGACAGGCACCCTAGGCACCCAGGATCAGCTTTAGTTTCACGTGTATCTCTTAAGCCGGCAGAGAAAACCCACCTGATATGCGCTCCACACAATTGAATTAGAGACGCCGTTGATTTTCTATGGGAATTGCAGAAATGACTTCTAAGCCTCAAAATAATGACTTTTTTTCCTAAGGTGGTAGGAATGAAACTCAGTGCGGGCTGGATGGGGTCCCCCCTGGGCACCGCAGACCTAAGCTTGTTTAACTCCTACCTCTTAAATGGACCGAGAAAAAATGACCTTTTCTGCACTCCAATGTAAGTCAATGGGGCGATTTTTTGGCTATGTGCTAGAAATGAAATTCAGTGCGGATTGGATGACAGGCACCCTAGGCACCCAGGATCGGCTTTAGTTTCACGTGTATCTCTTAAGCCGGCAGAGAAAATCCACCTGATATGCGCTCCACACAATTGAATAGAGACGCCATTGATTTTCTATGGGAATTGCAGAAATGACTTCTAAGCCTCAAAATAATGACTTTTTTTCCTAAGGTGGTAGGAATGAAACTCAGTGTGGGCTGGATGGGGTCCCCCCTGGGCACCGCAGACCTAAGCTTGTTTAACTCCTACCTCTTAAAGGGACCGAGAAAAAATGACCTTTTCTGCACTCCAATGTAAGTCAATGGGGCGATTTTTTGGCTATGTGCTAGAAATGAAATTCAGTGCGGATTGGATGACAGGCACCCTAGGCACCCAGGATCGGCTTTAGTTTCACGTGTATCTCTTAAGCCGGCAGAGAAAACCCACCTGATATGCGCTCCACACAATTGAATTAGAGACGCCGTTGATTTTCTATGGGAATTGCAGAAATGACTTCTAAGCCTCAAAATAATGACTTTTTTTCCTAAGGTGGTAGGAATGAAACTCAGTGCGGGCTGGATGGGGTCCCCCCTGGGCACCGCAGACCTAAGCTTGTTTAACTCCTACCTCTTAAAGGGACCGAGAAAAAATGACCTTTTCTGCACTCCAATGTAAGTCAATGGGGCGATTTTTTGGCTATGTGCTAGAAATGAAATTCAGTGCGGATTGGATGACAGGCACCCTAGGCACCCAGGATCGGCTTTAGTTTCATGTGTATCTCTTAAGCCGGCAGAGAAAACCCACCTGATATGCGCTCCACACAATTGAATAGAGACGCCGTTGATTTTCTATGGGAATTGCAGAAATAACTTCTAAGCCTCAAAATAATGACTTTTTCCTAAGGTGGTAGGAATGAAACTCAGTGCGGGCTGGATGGGGTCCCCCCTGGGCACCGCAGCTCTAAGCTTGTTTAACTCCTACCTCTTAAAGGGACCGAGAAAAAATGACCTTTTCTGCACTCCAATGTAAGTCAATGGGGCGATTTTTTGGCTATGTGCTAGAAATGAAATTCAGTGCGGATTGGATGACAGGCACCCTAGGCACCCAGGATCGGCTTTAGTTTCACGTGTATCTCTTAAGGCGGCAGAGAAAATCCACCTGATATGCGCTCCACACAATTGAATAGAGACGCCATTGATTTTCTATGGGAATTGCAGAAATGACTTCTAAGCCTCAAAATAATGACTTTTTTTCCTAAGGTGGTAGGAATGAAACTCAGTGTGGGCTGGATGGGGTCCCCCCTGGGCACCGCAGACCTAAGCTTGTTTAACTCCTACCTCTTAAAGGGACCGAGAAAAAATGACCTTTTCTGCACTCCAATGTAAGTCAATGGGGCGATTTTTTGGCTATGTGCTAGAAATGAAATTCAGTGCGGATTGGATGACAGGCACCCTAGGCACCCAGGATCGGCTTTAGTTTCACGTGTATCTCTTAAGCCGGCAGAGAAAACCCACCTGATATGCGCTTCACACAATTGAATTAGAGACGCCGTTGATTTTCTATGGGAATTGCAGAAATGACTTCTAAGCCTCAAAATAATGACTTTTTTTCCTAAGGTGGTAGGAATGAAACTCAGTGCGGGCTGGATGGGGTCCCCCTTGGGCACCGCAGACCTAAGCTTGTTTAACTCCTACCTCTTAAAGGGACCGAGAAAAAATGACATTTTCTGCACTCCAATGTAAGTCAATGGGGCGATTTTTTGGCTATGTGCTAGAAATGAAATTCAGTGCGGATTGGATGACAGGCACCCTAGGCACCCAGGATCGGCTTTAGTTTCACGTGTATCTCTTAAGCCGGCAGAGAAAATCCACCTGATATGCGCTCCACACAATTGAATAGAGACGCCATTGATTTTCTATGGGAATTGCAGAAATGACTTCTAAGCCTCAAAATAATGACTTTTTTTCCTAAGGTGGTAGGAATGAAACTCAGTGTGGGCTGGATGGGGTCCCCCCTGGGCACCGCAGACCTAAGCTTGTTTAACTCCTACCTCTTAAAGGGACCGAGAAAAAAATGACATTTTCTGCACTCCAATGTAAGTCAATGGGGCGATTTTTTGGCTATGTGCTAGAAATGAAATTCAGTGCGGATTGGATGACAGGCACCCTAGGCACCCAGGATCGGCTTTAGTTTCACGTGTATCTCTTAAGCCGGCAAAGAAAATCCACCTGATATGCGCTCCACACAATTGAATAGAGACGCCATTGATTTTCTATGGGAATTGCAGAAATGACTTCTAAGCCTCAAAATAATGACTTTTTTTCCTAAGGTGGTAGGAATGAAACTCAGTGCGGGCTGGATGGGGTCCCCCCTGGGCACCGCAGACCTAAGCTTGTTTAACTCCTACCTCTTAAAGGGACCGAGAAAAAAATGACCTTTTCTGCACTCCAATGTAAGTCAATGGGGCGATTTTTTGGCTATGTGCTAGAAATGAAATTCAGTGCGGATTGGATGACAGGCACCCTAGGCACCCAGGATCGGCATTAGTTTCACGTGTATCTCTTAAGCCGGCAGAGAAAACCCACCTGATATGCGCTCCACACAATTGAATTAGAGACGCCGTTGATTTTCTATGGGAATTGCAGAAATGACTTCTAAGCCTCAAAATAATGACTTTTTTTCCTAAGGTGGTAGGAATGAAACTCAGTGCGGGCTTGATGGGGTCCCCCCTGGGCACCGCAGACCTAAGCTTGTTTAACTCCTACCTCTTAAAGGGACCGAGAAAAAATGACCTTTTCTGCACTCCAATGTAAGTCAATGGGGCGATTTTTTGGCTATGTGCTAGAAATGAAATTCAGTGCGGATTGGATGACAGGCACCCTAGGCACCCAGGATCGGCTTTAGTTTCACGTGTATCTCTTAAGCCGGCAGAGAAAACCCACCTGATATGCGCTCCACACAATTGAATTAGAGACGCCGTTGATTTTCTATGGGAATTGCAGAAATGACTTCTAAGCCTCAAAATAATGACTTTTTTTCCTAAGGTGGTAGGAATGAAACTCAGTGCGGGCTGGATGGGGTCCCCCTTGGGCACCGCAGACCTAAGCTTGTTTAACTCCTACCTCTTAAAGGGACCGAGAAAAAATGACATTTTCTGCACTCCAATGTAAGTCAATGGGGCGATTTTTTGGCTATGTGCTAGAAATGAAATTCAGTGCGGATTGGATGACAGGCACCCTAGGCACCCAGGATCGGCTTTAGTTTCACGTGTATCTCTTAAGCCGGCAGAGAAAATCCACCTGATATGCGCTCCACACAATTGAATAGAGACGCCATTGATTTTCTATGGGAATTGCAGAAATGACTTCTAAGCCTCAAAATAATGACTTTTTTTCCTAAGGTGGTAGGAATGAAACTCAGTGTGGGCTGGATGGGGTCCCCCCTGGGCACCGCAGACCTAAGCTTGTTTAACTCCTACCTCTTAAAGGGACCGAGAAAAAAATGACATTTTCTGCACTCCAATGTAAGTCAATGGGGCGATTTTTTGGCTATGTGCTAGAAATGAAATTCAGTGCGGATTGGATGACAGGCACCCTAGGCACCCAGGATCGGCTTTAGTTTCACGTGTATCTCTTAAGCCGGCAAAGAAAATCCACCTGATATGCGCTCCACACAATTGAATAGAGACGCCATTGATTTTCTATGGGAATTGCAGAAATGACTTCTAAGCCTCAAAATAATGACTTTTTTTCCTAAGGTGGTAGGAATGAAACTCAGTGTGGGCTGGATGGGGTCCCCCCTGGGCACCGCAGACCTAAGCTTGTTTAACTCCTACCTCTTAAAGGGACCGAGAAAAAAATGACCTTTTCTGCACTCCAATGTAAGTCAATGGGGCGATTTTTTGGCTATGTGCTAGAAATGAAATTCAGTGCGGATTGGATGACAGGCACCCTAGGCACCCAGGATCGGCATTAGTTTCACGTGTATCTCTTAAGCCGGCAGAGAAAACCCACCTGATATGCGCTCCACACAATTGAATTAGAGACGCCGTTGATTTTCTATGGGAATTGCAGAAATGACTTCTAAGCCTCAAAATAATGACTTTTTTTCCTAAGGTGGTAGGAATGAAACTCAGTGCGGGCTGGATGGGGTCCCCCCTGGGCACCGCAGACCTAAGCTTGTTTAACTCCTACCTCTTAAAGGGACCGAGAAAAAATGACCTTTTCTGCACTCCAATGTATGTCAATGGGGCGATTTTTTGGCTATGTGCTAGAAATGAAATTCAGTGCGGATTGGATGACAGGCACCCTAGGCACCCAGGATCGGCTTTAGTTTCACGTGTATCTCTTAAGCCGGCAGAGAAAACCCACCTGATATGCGCTCCACACAATTGAATTAGAGACGCCGTTGATTTTCTATGGGAATTGCAGAAATGACTTCTAAGCCTCAAAATAATGACTTTTTTTCCTAAGGTGGTAGGAATGAAAATCAGTGCGGGCTGGATGGGGTCCCCCCTGGGCACCGCAGACCTAAGCTTGTTTAACTCCTACCTCTTAAAGGGACCGAGAAAAAATGACCTTTTCTGCACTCCAATGTAAGTCAATGGGGCGATTTTTTGGCTATGTGCTAGAAATGAAATTCAGTGCGGATTGGATGACAGGCACCCTAGGCACCCAGGATCGGCTTTAGTTTCACGTGTATCTCTTAAGCCGGCAGAGAAAATCCACCTGATATGCGCTCCACACAATTGAATATAGACGCCATTGATTTTCTATGGGAATTGCAGAAATGTCTTCTAAGCCTCAAAATAATGACTTTTTTTCCTAAGGTGGTAGGAATGAAACTCAGTGTGGGCTGGATGGGGTCCCCCCTGGGCACCGCAGACCTAAGCTTGTTTAACTCCTACCTCTTAAAGGGACCGAGAAAAAATGACCTTTTCTGCACTCCAATGTAAGTCAATGGGGCGATTTTTTGGCTATGTGCTAGAAATGAAATTCAGTGCGGATTGGATGACAGGCACCCTAGGCACCCAGGATCGGCTTTAGTTTCACGTGTATCTCTTAAGCCGGCAGAGAAAACCCACCTGATATGCGCTCCACACAATTGAATTAGAGACGCCGTTGATTTTCTATGGGAATTGCAGAAATGACTTCTAAGCCTCAAAATAATGACTTTTTTTCCTAAGGTGGTAGGAATGAAACTCAGTGCGGGCTGGATGGGGTCCCCCCTGGGCACCGCAGACCTAAGCTTGTTTAACTCCTACCTCTTAAAGGGACCGAGAAAAAATGACCTTTTCTGCACTCCAATGTAAGTCAATGGGGCGATTTTTTGGCTATGTGCTAGAAATGAAATTCAGTGCGGATTGGATGACAGGCACCCTAGGCACCCAGGATCGGCTTTAGTTTCACGTGTATCTTTTAAGCCGGCAGAGAAAATCCACCTGATATGCGCTCCACACAATTAAATAGAGACGCCATTGATTTTCTATGGGAATTGCAGAAATGACTTCTAAGCCTCAAAATAATGACTTTTTTTCCTAAGGTGGTAGGAATGAAACTCAGTGTGGGCTGGATGGGGTCCCCCCTGGGCACCGCAGACCTAAGCTTGTTTAACTCCTACCTCTTAAAGGGACCGAGAAAAAATGACATTTTCTGCACTCCAATGTAAGTCAATGGGGCGATTTTTTGGCTATGTGCTAGAAATGAAATTCAGTGCGGATTGGATGACAGGCACCCTAGGCACCCAGGATCGGCTTAAGTTTCACGTGTATCTCTTAAGCCGGCAAAGAAAATCCACCTGATATGCGCTCCACACAATTGAATAGAGACGCCATTGATTTTCTATGGGAATTGCAGAAATGACTTCTAAGCCTCAAAATAATGACTTTTTTTCCTAAGGTGGTAGGAATGAAACTCAGTGTGGGCTGGATGGGGTCCCCCCTGGGCACCGCAGACCTAAGCTTGTTTAACTCCTACCTCTTAAAGGGACCGAGAAAAAAATGACCTTTTCTGCACTCCAATGTAAGTCAATGGGGCGATTTTTTGGCTATGTGCTAGAAATGAAATTCAGTGCGGATTGGATGACAGGCACCCTAGGCACCCAGGATCGGCTTTAGTTTCACGTGTATCTCTTAAGCCGGCAGAGAAAACCCACCTGATATGCGCTCCACACAATTGAATTAGAGACGCCGTTGATTTTCTATGGGAATTGCAGAAATGACTTCTAAGCCTCAAAATAATGACTTTTTTTCCTAAGGTGGTAGGAATGAAACTCAGTGTGGGCTGGATGGGGTCCCCCCTGGGCACCGCAGACCTAAGCTTGTTTAACTCCTACCTCTTAAAGGGACCGAGAAAAAATGACCTTTTCTGCACTCCAATGTAAGTCAATGGGGCGATTTTTTGGCTATGTGCTAGAAATGAAATTCAGTGCGGATTGGATGACAGGCACCCTAGGCACCCAGGATCGGCTTTAGTTTCACGTGTATCTCTTAAGCCGGCAGAGAAAACCCACCTGATATGCGCTCCACACAATTGAATTAGAGACGCCGTTGATTTTCTATGGGAATTGCAGAAATGACTTCTAAGCCTCAAAATAATGACTTTTTTTCCTAAGGTGGTAGGAATGAAACTCAGTGCGGGCTGGATGGGGTTCCCCCTGGGCACCGCAGACCTAAGCTTGTTTAACTCCTACCTCTTAAAGGGACCGAGAAAAAATGACCTTTTCTGCACTCCAATGTAAGTCAATGGGGCGATTTTTTGGCTATGTGCTAGAAATGAAATTCAGTGCGGATTGGATGACAGGCACCCTAGGCACCCAGGATCGGCTTTAGTTTCATGTGTATCTCTTAAGCCGGCAGAGAAAACCCACCTGATATGCGCTCCACACAATTGAATAGAGACGCCGTTGATTTTCTATGGGAATTGCAGAAATGACTTCTAAGCCTCAAAATAATGACTTTTTCCTAAGGTGGTAGGAATGAAACTCAGTGCGGGCTGGATGGGGTCCCCCCTGGGCACCGCAGCTCTAAGCTTGTTTAACTCCTACCTCTTAAAGGGACCGAGAAAAAATGAAGGAATTTCGAATACTTACCTACCGGGAAATTCCTGTTCCTGGCGTCCGTAGGCAGCACACAATGAGAGACACAATGGGTTAAGTCTAGGTTCCCTAGAACAAGGCAGAAGAGACATGCAAAGCAGTAACCAATAAGAATTGGTCACTACCCATATAAGGCAGGAAGGACCACCCACAGTCAGAGTTCGTATGCAGCAAAACAATTTAATAGGGAGGGTGCGTTGTGCTGCCTACGGACGCCAGGAACAGGAATTTCCCGGTAGGTAAGTATTCGAAATTCCTTCATTCCTGGGTCCTTCGGCAGCACACAATGGGACTACGTAGCAGTGAAATTAAAGGGGGGGTACAAATCCAATACTTATACTTCTAGCACCTTCCTGCCCAAGGCTGCTTCGCCTGTGACATCTAGTCTGTAGTGTGATGTGAATGAAGAGGTGCTTGACCACGTCGCTGCTCTACATATCTCTTGTAGTGGTACATTCACAAACTCCGCCCATGACGAGGACATTGCCCTGGTTGAGTGGGCTCTAATTCCTACTGGTGCCTGCAGATTTTGTAGAGAGTAGGATAGCGTAATGGCATTACGGATCCAGCTAGAGATGATTCTCTTGGAGGCTTTAAAGCCCTTCATCTTCCCCTCATATAGAACGAATAAGTTCTCTGCGAGTCTGAATGAATTTACTCTTCTTAGGTATTCCAAGACTGCTCTCCTGACATCCAGAGGGTTGCCTGAGTCATCTGATGCTGGAAGGCTCGGAAGCACAATTTCTTGATTCAGCGCTGATTGTGAAGCGACTTTCGGGAGAAAACCTGGCATGGTGCGTAAGAACAAAGCGTCCCCCAAATCTCTCAGATATGGTTCCCGGCAGGAGAGGGCCTGTATTTCGCTGACCCTACGGGCCGACGCCATGGCCACCAGAAATGCTGTTTTCCAGGACAAGTAATGTAGTTCTGTTGAATCTAATGGTTCAAATGGAGCCCCCTTAAAGGCTTCCAACACTATATGCAGATCCCATGATGGAGCGGGGGATGTTATCGGTGGTTTCAAGTTCCTTGCACCCTTGAGAAATCTTGTAATCAGGGGGTCCCCCGAGTATTTCCCTGCCATGAAGGAATTGATTGCCGCAAATTGTACGCGAATCGTACTGAACTTGAGACCTTGGTTCAATCCTTTTTGAAGGAAGTTCAGAACACTTGTGACTGAATGGTCTGAGGAGAAGGCTTGGAATGTTTTCCAGACTCCCGCATATTTGAGTCTAGTGCTCTTTCTTCTAGCGTTGACTATAGTATTCAGGACATCTTCTGATAGATTCTCTGTATTAATGCCGCTTAGTTCATCCGCCAGGCCGTTAATTTCAGACGTTCTAGATCTGGGTGTAGGAACCCCTTCTGGGAGAGCAGATCCCGAACCATTGGAAGCCTCCATATTCTTCCTTTTGCAAGCGTGTTTGCTAGGGAGAACCATGTTCTGCGCGGCCAGTAGGGAAGAATCAGAATGCATTTGGATCGTTCTGTTTTCACTTTCGAGAGGACTCTCGGGATCAGGGCTAGAGGAGGAAAGGCATAGACAAAATTTCCCTCCCAAGGAGTCGCTAGACCGTCCAGGAATGTCGGATGGTGAGCTGGATCTCTCGAACAGAATCTGGGGAGTTTCGCGTTTTCCCGAGACGCAAAGGCGTCTAGGTTTGGGACTCCGAATCTCCGAGTCACTTGATGAAATATCGTCGGCGAGAGGGACCATTCCCCTGGGAATAGAGTGTGCCTGCTGAGAATATCCGCTGATTGATTCGATGTCCCTTTGATATGGACCGCTGATATTTGTGCCACATTCTTCTCTGCCCAGCGAAAAATCGCTTGGCTTTCTTCCAGGAGGGACTGGCATCTGGTGCCCCCCTGCTTGTTCAGGTAAAAAACCGCAGAGAGGTTGTCTGATTGCACTAGAATGTTCTGATTCTTCAGCTGGTACTGAAAATGAAAAAGGGCCAATTTTATTGCCCTGAGCTCCCTTCTGTTTGAGGACATCGCTTTTTCTCTGGTCGACCATTCTCTCTGTATCCAAGAGTTCTGGATGTGTGCTCCCCATCCAAACTGTGAGGCATCTGTTGTTAATATTATCTTTGCCTGAGGTATGAGCGACATCCCCCGGGAGACATGTTGAGGCTTCAGCCACCAGCGCAGGTCCAACCGGGTTGATCCTGAGATTGTCATTAACCTCTGTATAGTCCGATGATCCCTGTCCCAGGCTGTCAATATGTCCTTTTGTAGTTGACGAATGTGGGCTCGAGCCCATGGGACCGCATCTATGGTCGATGATAGGGTACCTAGCACTCTCATAGCAGTCTTGATGGTACATGTAGAATTGTTTAGAAGAAAAGATACTTGTCTTCTCAATCTCTTGATCCGATCTTCCGATAGATATAATTTCATTTGTATCGTGTTGATTACAAATCCCAGAAATGTCAAGGACTGAGAAGGAGTCAGTTGAGACTTCGCAAAATTCACCAGAAACCCGTGTTGCTGAAGCAGATGGATAGGCTCTGTGAGTTGACCTGACAGCTGATCTGCAGACTTGGCGATGAGCAAATCCGCACTGAATTTCATTTCTAGCACATAGCCAAAAAATCGCCCCATTGACTTACATTGGAGTGCAGAAAAGGTCATTTTTTCTCGGTCCCTTTAAGAGGTAGGAGTTAAACAAGCTTAGGTCTGCGGTGCCCAGGGGGGACCCCATCCAGCCCACACTGAGTTTCATTCCTACCACCTTAGGAAAAAAAGTCATTATTTTGAGGCTTAGAAGACATTTCTGCAATTCCCATAGAAAATCAATGGCGTCTCTATTCAATTGTGTGGAGCGCATATCAGGTGGATTTTCTCTGCCGCCTTAAGAGATACACGTGAAACTAAAGCCGATCCTGGGTGCCTAGGGTGCCTGTCATCCAATCCGCACTGAATTTCATTTCTAGCACATAGCCAAAAAATCGCCCCATTGACTTACATTGGAGTGCAGAAAAGGTCATTTTTTCTCGGTCCCTTTAAGAGGTAGGAGTTAAACAAGCTTAGGTCTGCGGTGCCCAGGGGGGACCCCATCCAGCCCACACTGAGTTTCATTCCTACCACCTTAGGAAAAAAAGTCATTATTTTGAGGCTTAGAAGTCATTTCTGCAATTCCCATAGAAAATCAATGGCGTCTCTATTCAATTGTGTGGAGCGCATATCAGGTGGATTTTCTCTGCCGCCTTAAGAGATACACGTGAAACTAAAGCCGATCCTGGGTGCCTAGGGTGACTGTCATCCAATCCGCACTGAATTTCATTTCTAGCACATAGCCAAAAAATCGCCCCATTGACTTACATTGAAGTGCAGAAAAGGTCATTTTTTCTCGGTCCCTTTAAGAGGTAGGAGTTAAACAAGCTTAGGTCTGCGGTGCCCAGGGGGGACCCCATCCAGCCCACACTGAGTTTCATTCCTACCACCTTAGGAAAAAAAGTCATTATTTTGAGGCTTAGAAGTCATTTCTGCAATTCCCATAGAAAATCAATGGCGTCTCTATTCAATTGTGTGGAGCGCATATCAGGTGGATTTTCTCTGCCGCCTTAAGAGATACACGTGAAACTAAAGCCGATCCTGGGTGCCTAGGGTGCCTGTCATCCAATCCGCACTGAATTTCATTTCTAGCACATAGCCAAAAAATCGCCCCATTGACTTACATTGGAGTGCAGAAAAGGTCATTTTTTCTCGGTCCCTTTAAGAGGTAGGAGTTAAACAAGCTTAGGTCTGCGGTGCCCAGGGGGGACCCCATCCAGCCCACACTGAGTTTCATTCCTACCACCTTAGGAAAAAAAGTCATTATTTTGAGGCTTAGAAGTCATTTCTGCAATTCCCATAGAAAATCAATGGCGTCTCTATTCAATTGTGTGGAGCGCATATCAGGTGGATTTTCTCTGCCGGCTTAAGAGATACACGTGAAACTAAAGCCGATCCTGGGTGCCTAGGGTGCCTGTCATCCAATCCGCACTGAATTTCATTTCTAGCACATAGCCAAAAAATCGCCCCATTGACTTACATTGGAGTGCAGAAAAGGTCATTTTTTTCTCGGTCCCTTTAAGAGGTAGGAGTTAAACAAGCTTAGGTCTGCGGTGCCCAAGGGGGACCCCATCCAGCCCGCACTGAGTTTCATTCCTACCACCTTAGGAAAAAAAGTCATTATTTTGAGGCTTAGAAGTCATTTCTGCAATTCCCATAGAAAATCAACGGCGTCTCTAATTCAATTGTGTGGAGCGCATATCAGGTGGGTTTTCTCTGCCGGCTTAAGAGATACACGTGAAACTAAAGCCGATCCTGGGTGCCTAGGGTGCCTGTCATCCAATCCGCACTGAATTTCATTTCTAGCACATAGCCAAAAAATCGCCCCATTGACTTACATTGGAGTGCAGAAAAGGTCATTTTTTCTCGGTCCCTTTAAGAGGTAGGAGTTAAACAAGCTTAGGTCTGCGGTGCCCAGGGGGGACCCCATCCAGCCCACACTGAGTTTCATTCCTACCACCTTAGGAAAAAAAGTCATTATTTTGAGGCTTAGAAGTCATTTCTGCAATTCCCATAGAAAATCAATGGCGGGGGCGTGTCCTGGAGCGGTGATGAGCGGCCGCTTCTAAAGATCTCTCCCTTACCGGCCACAGCTTTTAGGGGTACCCGGCAGCTATGGCGACCTCCCAGAGACAGCTGAAAAAGGAAAAGAAGCATGAAGCTCTCAGGATTGCACAGAGAGCGCTTCTGAAAGAACCTGTGCTGCAGAAGCCGCTCACGGGGACAAAATCCAGCGGCGGCAGTACAGTAACAGAGAGCGCAGCCAGCGAGGATCCCGCGGCCCCTCTCCCGATACCCGGAAGTGACCCGATACTCACTTCCAAAGCACCGGAGACCCCACAGACTGTGAGTAACAGCCAAGAGAGGCTCCGATCTCCCCCAGGGTCCCCACATAGTAAAGTGAATAAGCTAGGAAAGCTTCAAAAATCATTACATTGTGACAGTGACCCGGCGGCCATCTTGGTGGAGGCAGGATTTGCAGAGAACTCCACAGTCTTTCATAGAGCAGCAGCTGCTGCTTCAGAGCCGCATACTGATGCAAAATGTGACAGAGAGAGACAGGATTCTCACATGATAATAAAGATTACCCCAAAAAATTGTCCAGAAATGACTAATGATCAGCAGCAGAATACCATGCTGAACACATATACCCAATCGAAACCTGCGCAAATGAAAAGACAAAACCCCTCACGCTGAAACTCCAGGAGCGAAATCTCCAATACAAATGGGGCTTTCCTTTCTCTCTAACAGTCAGATACGCCGAGGGTACAGTCATCCTGAGAGAGCCAAGCGACCTACCTGGATTCCTAACTGCATTAGACTTACAAAATTTATACCTGCCTGACTGGTGCGAGCTTCACCGTACAATGGTCCTTCCGCCACCTGCATACGTCACACAGGATCGTTACAGAGCCGCCTCAAGCAAGACGGATAAAGTCGTCATTTCACCGCCTTTGCCTCAGAGAACAAAGAAGACCACCTGAGAAGATCATCATCTACCTGAAGAAAACGTTCACCATGTGCTCATACCCGAAAGACTGGTTGATTGATAAATTATGGTCATTTAACCCTTTTTCTCACTTTTTATTTCTTTTGAGTAGCTGAAATGTTATGTACACTACTTACGCCGTTGATTTTCTATGGGAATTGCAGAAATGACTTCTAAGCCTCAAAATAATGACTTTTTTTCCTAAGGTGGTAGGAATGAAACTCAGTGCGGGCTGGATGGGGTTCCCCTTGGGCACCGCAGACCTAAGCTTGTTTAACTCCTACCTCTTAAAGGGACCGAGAAAAAATGACATTTTCTGCACTCCAATGTAAGTCAATGGGGCGATTTTTTGGCTATGTGCTAGAAATGAAATTCAGTGCGGAATGGATGACAGGCACCCTAGGCACCCAGGATCGGCTTTAGTTTCACGTGTATCTCTTAAGCCGGCAGAGAAAATCCACCTGATATGCGCTCCACACAATTGAATAGAGACGCCATTGATTTTCTATGGGAATTGCAGAAATGTCTTCTAAGCCTCAAAATAATGACTTTTTTTCCTAAGGTGGTAGGAATAAAACTCAGTGTGGGCTGGATGGGGTCCCCCCTGGGCACCGCAGACCTAAGCTTGTTTAACTCCTACCTCTTAAAGGGACCGAGAAAAAATGACCTTTTCTGCACTCCAATGTAAGTCAATGGGGCGATTTTTTGGCTATGTGCTAGAAATGAAATTCAGTGCGGATTGGATGACAGGCACCCTAGGCACCCAGGATCAGCTTTAGTTTCACGTGTATCTCTTAAGGCGGCAGAGAAAACCCACCTGATATGCGCTCCACACAATTGAATTAGAGACGCCGTTGATTTTCTATGGGAATTGCAGAAATGACTTCTAAGCCTCAAAATAATGACTTTTTTTCCTAAGGTGGTAGGAATGAAACTTAGTGCGGGCTGGATGGGGTCCCCCCTGGGCACCGCAGACCTAAGCTTGTTTAACTCCTACCTCTTAAAGGGACCGAGAAAAAATGACCTTTTCTGCACTCCAATGTAAGTCAATGGGGCGATTTTTTGGCTATGTGCTAGAAATGAAATTCAGTGCGGATTGGATGACAGGCACCCTAGGCACCCAGGATCGGCTTTAGTTTCACGTGTATCTCTTAAGCCGGCAGAGAAAATCCACCTGATATGCGCTCCACACAATTGAATAGAGACGCCATTGATTTTCTATGGGAATTGCAGAAATGACTTCTAAGCCTCAAAATAATGACTTTTTTTCCTAAGGTGGTAGGAATGAAACTCAGTGTGGGCTGGATGGGGTCCCCCCTGGGCACCGCAGACCTAAGCTTGTTTAACTCCTACCTCTTAAAGGGACCGAGAAAAAATGACCTTTTCTGCACTCCAATGTAAGTCAATGGGGCGATTTTTTGGCTATGTGCTAGAAATGAAATTCAGTGCGGATTGGATGACAGGCACCCTAGGCACCCAGGATCGGCTTTAGTTTCACGTGTATCTCTTAAGGCGGCAGAGAAAATCCACCTGATATGCGCTCCACACAATTGAATAGAGACGCCATTGATTTTCTATGGGAATTGCAGAAATGACTTCTAAGCCTCAAAATAATGACTTTTTTTCCTAAGGTGGTAGGAATGAAACTCAGTGTGGGCTGGATGGGGTCCCCCCTGGGCACCGCAGACCTAAGCTTGTTTAACTCCTACCTCTTAAAGGGACCGAGAAAAAATGACCTTTTCTGCACTCCAATGTAAGTCAATGGGGCGATTTTTTGGCTATGTGCTAGAAATGAAATTCAGTGCGGATTGGATGACAGGCACCCTAGGCACCCAGGATCAGCTTTAGTTTCACGTGTATCTCTTAAGCCGGCAGAGAAAACCCACCTGATATGCGCTCCACACAATTGAATTAGAGACGCCGTTGATTTTCTATGGGAATTGCAGAAATGACTTCTAAGCCTCAAAATAATGACTTTTTTTCCTAAGGTGGTAGGAATGAAACTCAGTGCGAGCTGGATGGGGTCCCCCCTGGGCACCGCAGACCTAAGCTTGTTTAACTCCTACCTCTTAAAGGGACCGAGAAAAAATGACCTTTTCTGCACTCCAATGTAAGTCAATGGGGCGATTTTTTGGCTATGTGCTAGAAATGAAATTCAGTGCGGATTGGATGACAGGCACCCTAGGCACCCAGGATCGGCTTTAGTTTCACGTGTATCTCTTAAGCCGGCAGAGAAAATCCACCTGATATGCGCTCCACACAATTGAATAGAGACGCCATTGATTTTCTATGGGAATTGCAGAAATGACTTCTAAGCCTCAAAATAATGACTTTTTTTCCTAAGGTGGTAGGAATGAAACTCAGTGTGGGCTGGATGGGGTCCCCCCTGGGCACCGCAGACCTAAGCTTGTTTAACTCCTACCTCTTAAAGGGACCGAGAAAAAATGACCTTTTCTGCACTCCAATGTAAGTCAATGGGGCGATTTTTTGGCTATGTGCTAGAAATGAAATTCAGTGCGGATTGGATGACAGGCACCCTAGGCACCCAGGATCGGCTTTAGTTTCACGTGTATCTCTTAAGGCGGCAGAGAAAATCCACCTGATATGCGCTCCACACAATTGAATAGAGACGCCATTGATTTTCTATGGGAATTGCAGAAATGTCTTCTAAGCCTCAAAATAATGACTTTTTTTCCTAAGGTGGTAGGAATGAAACTCAGTGTGGGCTGGATGGGGTCCCCCCTGGGCACCGCAGACCTAAGCTTGTTTAACTCCTACCTCTTAAAGGGACCGAGAAAAAATGACATTTTCTGCACTCCAATGTAAGTCAATCGGGCGATTTTTTGGCTATGTGCTAGAAATGAAATTCAGTGCGGAATGGATGACAGGCACCCTAGGCACCCAGGATCGGCTTTAGTTTCACGTGTATCTCTTAAGCCGGCAGAGAAAATCCACCTGATATGCGCTCCACACAATTGAATAGAGACGCCATTGATTTTCTATGGGAATTGCAGAAATGTCTTCTAAGCCTCAAAATAATGACTTTTTTTCCTAAGGTGGTAGGAATAAAACTCAGTGTGGGCTGGATGGGGTCCCCCCTGGGCACCGCAGACCTAAGCTTGTTTAACTCCTACCTCTTAAAGGGACCGAGAAAAAATGACCTTTTCTGCACTCCAATGTAAGTCAATGGGGCGATTTTTTGGCTATGTGCTAGAAATGAAATTCAGTGCGGATTGGATGACAGGCACCCTAGGCACCCAGGATCAGCTTTAGTTTCACGTGTATCTCTTAAGCCGGCAGAGAAAACCCACCTGATATGCGCTCCACACAATTGAATTAGAGACGCCGTTGATTTTCTATGGGAATTGCAGAAATGACTTCTAAGCCTCAAAATAATGACTTTTTTTCCTAAGGTGGTAGGAATGAAACTCAGTGCGGGCTGGATGGGGTCCCCCCTGGGCACCGCAGACCTAAGCTTGTTTAACTCCTACCTCTTAAAGGGACCGAGAAAAAAATGACCTTTTCTGCACTCCAATGTAAGTCAATGGGGCGATTTTTTGGCTATGTGCTAGAAATGAAATTCAGTGCGGATTGGATGACAGGCACCCTAGGCACCCAGGATCGGCTTTAGTTTCACGTGTATCTCTTAAGCCGGCAGAGAAAATCCACCTGATATGCGCCCCACACAATTGAATAGAGACGCCATTGATTTTCTATGGGAATTGCAGAAATGACTTCTAAGCCTCAAAATAATGACTTTTTTTCCTAAGGTGGTAGGAATGAAACTCAGTGTGGGCTGGATGGGGTCCCCCCTGGGCACCGCAGACCTAAGCTTGTTTAACTCCTACCTCTTAAAGGGACCGAGAAAAAATGACCTTTTCTGCACTCCAATGTAAGTCAATGGGGCGATTTTTTGGCTATGTGCTAGAAATGAAATTCAGTGCGGATTGGATGACAGGCACCCTAGGCACCCAGGATCGGCTTTAGTTTCACGTGTATCTCTTAAGGCGGCAGAGAAAATCCACCTGATATGCGCTCCACACAATTGAATAGAGACGCCATTGATTTTCTATGGGAATTGCAGAAATGACTTCTAAGCCTCAAAATAATGACTTTTTTTCCTAAGGTGGTAGGAATGAAACTCAGTGTGGGCTGGATGGGGTCCCCCCTGGGCACCGCAGACCTAAGCTTGTTTAACTCCTACCTCTTAAAGGGACCGAGAAAAAATGACCTTTTCTGCACTCCAATGTAAGTCAATGGGGCGATTTTTTGGCTATGTGCTAGAAATGAAATTCAGTGCGGATTGGATGACAGGCACCCTAGGCACCCAGGATCAGCTTTAGTTTCACGTGTATCTCTTAAGCCGGCAGAGAAAACCCACCTGATATGCGCTCCACACAATTGAATTAGAGACGCCGTTGATTTTCTATGGGAATTGCAGAAATGACTTCTAAGCCTCAAAATAATGACTTTTTTTCCTAAGGTGGTAGGAATGAAACTCAGTGCGGGCTGGATGGGGTCCCCCCTGGGCACCGCAGACCTAAGCTTGTTTAACTCCTACCTCTTAAAGGGACCGAGAAAAAATGACCTTTTCTGCACTCCAATGTAAGTCAATGGGGAGATTTTTTGGCTATGTGCTAGAAATGAAATTCAGTGCGGATTGGATGACAGGCACCCTAGGCACCCAGGATCGGCTTTAGTTTCACGTGTATCTCTTAAGCCGGCAGAGAAAATCCACCTGATATGCGCTCCACACAATTGAATAGAGACGCCATTGATTTTCCATGGGAATTGCAGAAATGACTTCTAAGCCTCAAAATAATGACTTTTTTTCCTAAGGTGGTAGGAATGAAACTCAGTGTGGGCTGGATGGGGTCCCCCCTGGGCACCGCAGACCTAAGCTTGTTTAACTCCTACCTCTTAAAGGGACCGAGAAAAAATGACCTTTTCTGCACTCCAATGTAAGTCAATGGGGCGATTTTTTGGCTATGTGCTAGAAATGAAATTCAGTGCGGATTGGATGACAGGCACCCTAGGCACCCAGGATCGGCTTTAGTTTCACGTGTATCTCTTAAGGCGGCAGAGAAAATCCACCTGATATGCGCTCCACACAATTGAATAGAGACGCCATTGATTTTCTATGGGAATTGCAGAAATGTCTTCTAAGCCTCAAAATAATGACTTTTTTTCCTAAGGTGGTAGGAATGAAACTCAGTGTGGGCTGGATGGGGTCCCCCCTGGGCACCGCAGACCTAAGCTTGTTTAACTCCTACCTCTTAAAGGGACCGAGAAAAAATGACCTTTTCTGCACTCCAATGTAAGTCAATGGGGCGATTTTTTGGCTATGTGCTAGAAATGAAATTCAGTGCGGATTGGATGACAGGCACCCTAGGCACCCAGGATCAGCTTTAGTTTCACGTGTATCTCTTAAGCCGGCAGAGAAAACCCACCTGATATGCGCTCCACACAATTGAATTAGAGACGCCGTTGATTTTCTATGGGAATTGCAGAAATGACTTCTAAGCCTCAAAATAATGACTTTTTTTCCTAAGGTGGTAGGAATGAAACTCAGTGCGGGCTGGATGGGGTCCCCCCTGGGCACCGCAGACCTAAGCTTGTTTAACTCCTACCTCTTAAAGGGACCGAGAAAAAATGACCTTTTCTGCACTCCAATGTAAGTCAATGGGGCGATTTTTTGGCTATGTGCTAGAAATGAAATTCAGTGCGGATTGGATGACAGGCACCCTAGGCACCCAGGATCGGCTTTAGTTTCACGTGTATCTCTTAAGCCGGCAGAGAAAACCCACCTGATATGCGCTCCACACAATTGAATTAGAGACGCCGTTGATTTTCTATGGGAATTGCAGAAATGACTTCTAAGCCTCAAAATAATGACTTTTTTTCCTAAGGTGGTAGGAATGAAACTCAGTGCGGGCTGGATGGGGTCCCCCCTGGGCACCGCAGACCTAAGCTTGTTTAACTCCTACCTCTTAAAGGGACCGAGAAAAAATGACCTTTTCTGCACTCCAATGTAAGTCAATGGGGCGATTTTTTGGCTATGTGCTAGAAATGAAATTCAGTGCGGATTGGATGACAGGCACCCTAGGCACCCAGGATCGGCTTTAGTTTCACGTGTATCTCTTAAGCCGGCAGAGAAAACCCACCTGATATGCGCTCCACACAATTGAATTAGAGACGCCGTTGATTTTCTATGGGAATTGCAGAAATGACTTCTAAGCCTCAAAATAATGACTTTTTTTCCTAAGGTGGTAGGAATGAAACTCAGTGCGGGCTGGATGGGGTCCCCCCTGGGCACCGCAGACCTAAGCTTGTTTAACTCCTACCTCTTAAAGGGACCGAGAAAAAATGACCTTTTCTGCACTCCAATGTAAGTCAATGGGGCGATTTTTTGGCTATGTGCTAGAAATGAAATTCAGTGCGGATTGGATGACAGGCACCCTAGGCACCCAGGATCGGCTTTAGTTTCACGTGTATCTCTTAAGCCGGCAGAGAAAACCCACCTGATATGCGCTCCACACAATTGAATAGAGACGCCGTTGATTTTCTATGGGAATTGCAGAAATGACTTCTAAGCCTCAAAATAATGACTTTTTTTCCTAAGGTGGTAGGAATGAAACTCAGTGCGGGCTGGATGGGGTCCCCCCTGGGCACCGCAGACCTAAGCTTGTTTAACTCCTACCTCTTAAAGGGACCGAGAAAAAATGACCTTTTCTGCACTCCAATGTAAGTCAATGGGGCGATTTTTTGGCTATGTGCTAGAAATGAAATTCAGTGCGGATTGGATGACAGGCACCCTAGGCACCCAGGATCGGCTTTAGTTTCACGTGTATCTCTTAAGCCGGCAGAGAAAACCCACCTGATATGCGCTCCACACAATTGAATTAGAGACGCCGTTGATTTTCTATGGGAATTGCAGAAATGACTTCTAAGCCTCAAAATAATGACTTTTTTTCCTAAGGTGGTAGGAATGAAACTCAGTGCGGGCTGGATGGGGTCCCCCCTGGGCACCGCAGACCTAAGCTTGTTTAACTCCTACCTCTTAAAGGGACCGAGAAAAAATGACCTTTTCTGCACTCCAATGTAAGTCAATGGGGCGATTTTTTGGCTATGTGCTAGAAATGAAATTCAGTGCGGATTGGATGACAGGCACCCTAGGCACCCAGGATCGGCTTTAGTTTCACGTGTATCTCTTAAGCCGGCAGAGAAAACCCACCTGATATGCGCTCCACACAATTGAATTAGAGACGCCGTTGATTTTCTATGGGAATTGCAGAAATGACTTCTAAGCCTCAAAATAATGACTTTTTTTCCTAAGGTGGTAGGAATGAAACTCAGTGCGGGCTGGATGGGGTCCCCCCTGGGCACCGCAGACCTAAGCTTGTTTAACTCCTACCTCTTAAAGGGACCGAGAAAAAATGACCTTTTCTGCACTCCAATGTAAGTCAATGGGGCGATTTTTTGGCTATGTGCTAGAAATGAAATTCAGTGCGGATTGGATGACAGGCACCCTAGGCACCCAGGATCGGCTTTAGTTTCACGTGTATCTCTTAAGCCGGCAGAGAAAACCCACCTGATATGCGCTCCACACAATTGAATTAGAGACGCCGTTGATTTTCTATGGGAATTGCAGAAATGACTTCTAAGCCTCAAAATAATGACTTTTTTTCCTAAGGTGGTAGGAATGAAACTCAGTGCGGGCTGGATGGGGTCCCCCCTGGGCACCGCAGACCTAAGCTTGTTTAACTCCTACCTCTTAAAGGGACCGAGAAAAAATGACCTTTTCTGCACTCCAATGTAAGTCAATGGGGCGATTTTTTGGCTATGTGCTAGAAATGAAATTCAGTGCGGATTGGATGACAGGCACCCTAGGCACCCAGGATCGGCTTTAGTTTCACGTGTATCTCTTAAGCCGGCAGAGAAAACCCACCTGATATGCGCTCCACACAATTGAATTAGAGACGCCGTTGATTTTCTATGGGAATTGCAGAAATGACTTCTAAGCCTCAAAATAATGACTTTTTTTCCTAAGGTGGTAGGAATGAAACTCAGTGCGGGCTGGATGGGGTCCCCCCTGGGCACCGCAGACCTAAGCTTGTTTAACTCCTACCTCTTAAAGGGACCGAGAAAAAATGACCTTTTCTGCACTCCAATGTAAGTCAATGGGGCGATTTTTTGGCTATGTGCTAGAAATGAAATTCAGTGCGGATTGGATGACAGGCACCCTAGGCACCCAGGATCGGCTTTAGTTTCACGTGTATCTCTTAAGCCGGCAGAGAAAACCCACCTGATATGCGCTCCACACAATTGAATTAGAGACGCCGTTGATTTTCTATGGGAATTGCAGAAATGACTTCTAAGCCTCAAAATAATGACTTTTTTTCCTAAGGTGGTAGGAATGAAACTCAGTGCGGGCTGGATGGGGTCCCCCCTGGGCACCGCAGACCTAAGCTTGTTTAACTCCTACCTCTTAAAGGGACCGAGAAAAAATGACCTTTTCTGCACTCCAATGTAAGTCAATGGGGCGATTTTTTGGCTATGTGCTAGAAATGAAATTGAGTGCGGATTGGATGACAGGCACCCTAGGCACCCAGGATCGGCTTTAGTTTCACGTGTATCTCTTAAGCCGGCAGAGAAAACCCACCTGATATGCGCTCCACACAATTGAATTAGAGACGCCGTTGATTTTCTATGGGAATTGCAGAAATGACTTCTAAGCCTCAAAATAATGACTTTTTTTCCTAAGGTGGTAGGAATGAACTCAGTGCGGGCTGGATGGGGTCCCCCCTGGGCACCGCAGCTCTAAGCTTGTTTAACTCCTACCTCTTAAAGGGACCGAGAAAAAATGACCTTTTCTGCACTCCAATGTAAGTCAATGGGGCGATTTTTTGGCTATGTGCTAGAAATGAAATTCAGTGCGGATTGGATGACAGGCACCCTAGGCACCCAGGATCGGCTTTAGTTTCACGTGTATCTCTTAAGCCGGCAGAGAAAATCCACCTGATATGCGCTCCACACAATTGAATTAGAGACGCCATTGATTTTCTATGGGAATTGCAGAAATGTCTTCTAAGCCTCAAAATAATGACTTTTTTTCCTAAGGTGGTAGGAATGAAACTCAGTGTGGGCTGATGGGGTCCCCCCTGGGCACCGCAGACCTAAGCTTGTTTACATTCCTACCTCTTAAAGGGACCGAGAAAAAATGACCTTTTCTGCACTCCAATGTAAGTCAATGGGGCGATTTTTTGGCTATGTGCTAGAAATGAAATTCAGTGCGGATTGGATGACAGGCACCCTAGGCACCCAGGATCGGCTTTAGTTTCATGTGTATCTCTTAAGCCGGCAGAGAAAACCCACCTGATATGCGCTCCACACAATTGAATAGAGACGCCGTTGATTTTCTATGGGAATTGCAGAAATGACTTCTAAGCCTCAAAATAATGACTTTTTTTCCTAAGGTGGTAGGAATGAAACTCAGTGCGGGCTGGATGGGGTCCCCCCTGGGCACCGCAGACCTAAGCTTGTTTAACTCCTACCTCTTAAAGGGACCGAGAAAAAATGACCTTTTCTGCACTCCAATGTAAGTCAATGGGGCGATTTTTTGGCTATGTGCTAGAAATGAAATTCAGTGCGGATTGGATGACAGGCACCCTAGGCACCCAGGATCGGCTTTAGTTTCACGTGTATCTCTTAAGCCGGCAGAGAAAACCCACCTGATATGCGCTCCACACAATTGAATTAGAGACGCCGTTGATTTTCTATGGGAATTGCAGAAATGACTTCTAAGCCTCAAAATAATGACTTTTTTTCCTAAGGTGGTAGGAATTAAACTCAGTGCGGGCTGGATGGGGTCCCCCCTGGGCACCGCAGACCTAAGCTTGTTTAACTCCTACCTCTTAAAGGGACCGAGAAAAAATGACCTTTTCTGCACTCCAATGTAAGTCAATGGGGCGATTTTTTGGCTATGTGCTAGAAATGAAATTCAGTGCGGATTGGATGACAGGCACCCTAGGCACCCAGGATCGGCTTTAGTTTCACGTGTATCTCTTAAGCCGGCAGAGAAAACCCACCTGATATGCGCTCCACACAATTGAATTAGAGACGCCGTTGATTTTCTATGGGAATTGCAGAAATGACTTCTAAGCCTCAAAATAATGACTTTTTTTCCTAAGGTGGTAGGAATGAAACTCAGTGCGGGCTGGATGGGGTCCCCCCTGGGCACCGCAGACCTAAGCTTGTTTAACTCCTACCTCTTAAAGGGACCGAGAAAAAATGACCTTTTCTGCACTCCAATGTAAGTCAAAGGGGCGATTTTTTGGCTATGTGCTAGAAATGAAATTCAGTGCGGATTGGATGACAGGCACCCTAGGCACCCAGGATCGGCTTTAGTTTCACGTGTATCTCTTAAGCCGGCAGAGAAAATCCACCTGATATGCGCTCCACACAATTGAATAGAGACGCCATTGATTTTCTATGGGAATTGCAGAAATGACTTCTAAGCCTCAAAATAATGACTTTTTTTCCTAAGGTGGTAGGAATGAAACTCAGTGTGGGCTGGATGGGGTCCCCCCTGGGCACCGCAGACCTAAGCTTGTTTAACTCCTACCTCTTAAAGGGACCGAGAAAAAATGACCTTTTCTGCACTCCAATGTAAGTCAATGGGGCGATTTTTTGGCTATGTGCTAGAAATGAAATTCAGTGCGGATTGGATGACAGGCACCCTAGGCACCCAGGATCGGCTTTAGTTTCACGTGTATCTCTTAAGCCGGCAGAGAAAACCCACCTGATATGCGCTCCACACAATTGAATAGAGACGCCATTGATTTTCTATGGGAATTGCAGAAATGACTTCTAAGCCTCAAAATAATGACTTTTTTTCCTAAGGTGGTAGGAATGAAACTCAGTGTGGGCTGGATGGGGTCCCCCCTGAGCACCGCAGACCTAAGCTTGTTTAACTCCTACCTCTTAAAGGGACCGAGAAAAAATGACCTTTTCTGCACTCCAATGTAAGTCAATGGGGCGATTTTTTGGCTATGTGCTAGAAATGAAATTCAGTGCGGATTGGATGACAGGCACCCTAGGCACCCAGGATCGGCTTTAGTTTCACGTGTATCTCTTAAGCCGGCAGAGAAAACCCACCTGATATGCGCTCCACACAATTGAATAGAGACGCCATTGATTTTCTATGGGAATTGCAGAAATGACTTCTAAGCCTCAAAATAATGACTTTTTTTTCCTAAGGTGGTAGGAATGAAACTCAGTGTGGGCTGGATGGGGTCCCCCCTGGGCACCGCAGACCTAAGCTTGTTTAACTCCTACCTCTTAAAGGGACCGAGAAAAAATGACCTTTTCTGCACTCCAATGTAAGTCAATGGGGCGATTTTTTGGCTATGTGCTAGAAATGAAATTCAGTGCGGATTGGATGACAGGCACCCTAGGCACCCAGGATCGGCTTTAGTTTCACGTGTATCTCTTAAGCCGGCAGAGAAAACCCACCTGATATGCGCTCCACACAATTGAATTAGAGACGCCGTTGATTTTCTATGGGAATTGCAGAAATGACTTCTAAGCCTCAAAATAATGACTTTTTTTCCTAAGGTGGTAGGAATGAAACTCAGTGCGGGCTGGATGGGGTCCCCCCTGGGCACCGCAGACCTAAGCTTGTTTAACTCCTACCTCTTAAAGGGACCGAGAAAAAATGACCTTTTCTGCACTCCAATGTAAGTCAATGGGGCGATTTTTTGGATATGTGCTAGAAATGAAATTCAGTGCGGATTGGATGACAGGCACCCTAGGCACCCAGGATCGGCTTTAGTTTCACGTGTATCTCTTGAGCCGGCAGAGAAAACCCACCTGATATGCGCTCCACACAATTGAATTAGAGACGCCGTTGATTTTCTATGGGAATTGCAGAAATGACTTCTAAGCCTCAAAATAATGACTTTTTTTCCTAAGGTGGTAGGAATGAAACTCAGTGCGGGCTGGATGGGGTCCCCCCTGGGCACCGCAGCTCTAAGCTTGTTTAACTCCTACCTCTTAAAGGGACCGAGAAAAAATGACATTTTCTGCACTCCAATGTAAGTCAATGGGGCGATTTTTTGGCTATGTGCTAGAAATGAAATTCAGTGCGGATTGGATGACAGGCACCCTAGGCACCCAGGATCGGCTTTAGTTTCACGTGTATCTCTTAAGCCGGCAGAGAAAATCCACCTGATATGCGCTCCACACAATTGAATAGAGACGCCATTGATTTTCTATGGGAATTGCAGAAATGTCTTCTAAGCCTCAAAATAATGACTTTTTTTCCTAAGGTGGTAGGAATGAAACTCAGTGTGGGCTGGATGGGGTCCCCCCTGGGCACCGCAGACCTAAGCTTGTTTAACTCCTACCTCTTAAAGGGACCGAGAAAAAATGACCTTTTCTGCACTCCAATGTAAGTCAATGGGGCGATTTTTTGGCTATGTGCTAGAAATGAAATTCAGTGCGGATTGGATGACAGGCACCCTAGGCACCCAGGATCGGCTTTGGTTTCACGTGTATCTCTTAAGCCGGCAGAGAAAACCCACCTGATATGCGCTCCACACAATTGAATTAGAGACGCCGTTGATTTTCTATGGGAATTGCAGAAATGACTTCTAAGCCTCAAAATAATGACTTTTTTTCCTAAGGTGGTAGGAATGAAACTCAGTGCGGGCTGGATGGGGTCCCCCCTGGGCACCGCAGACCTAAGCTTGTTTAACTCCTACCTCTTAAAGGGACCGAGAAAAAATGACCTTTTCTGCACTCCAATGTAAGTCAATGGGGCGATTTTTTGGCTATGTGCTAGAAATGAAATTCAGTGCGGATTGGATGACAGGCACCCAGGATCGGCTTTAGTTTCACGTGTATCTCTTAAGCCGGCAGAGAAAACCCACCTGATATGCGCTCCACACAATTGAATTAGAGACGCCGTTGATTTTCTATGGGAATTGCAGAAATGACTTCTAAGCCTCAAAATAATGACTTTTTTTCCTAAGGTGGTAGGAATGAAACTCAGTGCGGGCTGGATGGGGTCCCCCCTGGGCACCGCAGACCTAAGCTTGTTTAACTCCTACCTCTTAAAGGGACCGAGAAAAAATGACCTTTTCTGCACTCCAAGGTAAGTCAATGGGGCGATTTTTTGGCTATGTGCTAGAAATGAAATTCAGTGCGGATTGGATGACAGGCACCCTAGGCACCCAGGATCGGCTTTAGTTTCACGTGTATCTCTTAAGCCGGCAGAGAAAACCCACCTGATATGCGCTCCACACAATTGAATTAGAGACGCCGTTGATTTTCTATGGGAATTGCAGAAATGACTTCTAAGCCTCAAAATAATGACTTTTTTTCCTAAGGTGGTAGGAATGAAACTCAGTGCGGGCTGGATGGGGTCCCCCCTGGGCACCGCAGACCTAAGCTTGTTTAACTCCTACCTCTTAAAGGGACCGAGAAAAAATGACCTTTTCTGCACTCCAATGTAAGTCAATGGGGCGATTTTTTGGCTATGTGCTAGAAATGAAATTCAGTGCGGATTGGATGACAGGCACCCTAGGCACCCAGGATCGGCTTTAGTTTCACGTGTATCTCTTAAGCCGGCAGAGAAAATCCACCTGATATGCGCTCCACACAATTGAATAGAGACGCCATTGATTTTCTAACTAATTTGAATTTTATTAAAGGAAAGTTTTAATACACTTGTTCAAAAAAGGCACATTGTAATTGAATCCACATAAAATGTCAATAAACAGAAAACTTTATAATACTACCTTTGTGGAGTTTGATTTGAAAACATAATGTGTATGAAATAACAAAAAGAAATAAGGGAAAGGGATGATAGATTTATAGAATGCGTGAACCCGAAAGTAGGGTCAACTCAAGTATTTACTCTGGGAAAAGAAACACGAAAGAAGGGGGGGGGGGTGCAGCTGCTACTCATGTCGATTACATAGAACTTGAAACAGTCAGACTCTATGATCATCCAATATTATGACTAATACAACTATAACTGGAACATATTCTTACCTAAGGAATGCTTGTTGGCGGCACAGAGTCGAGTCCCAAACTTCGAATTATGGTTAAGTGCACTCAATACAGATTTCTGGTGTAAGTGAGTATGAGAGTAAAGTTTTTAAGCATGTTTAAACTGACGGTACAATTTTAGTCGTTAAAAGTGGGATATTATGGTAAGGTGGGGGTAGATGTTGTTTTCAGTGGAAAATTTCTCTCTCTGCTTGTGACCCAAGGTAACCATCGAGCATAGAATATTGTATTAGCGTTTGCTTCTTCTGAAACCAATTCCTCTATTCTGCGGTATTTATCCACTTCATCAGCCCAATCCTCTATGGAGGGGACATAGGAGTTTTTCCAATTTCTCGCTATAACCGCTTTCGCTGCTGTGAGAAGGAAGCCTATCAAAGAAGATCTGCAGAGGTGTTGTGGAATCGGGACCATTAGAAGCAAAGCTTGTTGAGGGGAGTTTTCAATATGAATGTTAGAAATCTGGTTGATTATTTTTATTACCCTATCCCAGAATGATTGTAGTAGAGGGCAGCTCCACCAAATGTGTAGCATTGTACCCCTTTCTCTTCCACATCTCCAGCACATATCATTTCGATTAGGGTACAAAGTTTTCAGCTTGGTGGGAACCATATACCACCTGGCCAAAACCTTGTAGTTTTTCTCCTGTACATTACAGGAAATCGAAATTTTATGTGTCAATTGAAAGGCCTTTCTCACTTCTTCTACAGAAAAGGAGGTATTTAGATCTTTTTCCCAGCTATTAATGAATTCTGGGAATGCATCGTCTGCGTTCAAAAGCAACATGTTATATAGTACTGAAATTGCCTTTGGAGTGGGTGAGCTAGCGGTACAAAGTTTTTCAAATGGCAGAAGCTTTCTGGTAAGGTTCAGGTTATTTTTCTGTCTTTCTACAAAATCCTTCAGTTGTTTATACTGTTTTAATGTAGTGGTTACGTTTTCCGCGAGCCTGTACTCTTTATATGGCAAATCATCAAGTGGTTTGGTTCCCTCTGAGTTCATCAATGTGTAAAAGGTAACCCCTTCATCAGTGGGAATGCCTAAGAACCTCTCTATGTGTAGTGCTGCTAGGAATCTTTGATTGTTTCCTAGTGGAATCAGGGGGCCGTCTGGACGGAACAAATTCTGAAAAATGTGGGGGTGTGATTTGACTAGGGCAGTTATTGAAGCACTAATAGGTGATTGTGGAAGGGAGATTATGTCTTTTAAGATGTTTCTGGGGGTCCAGAGTATCGCAGCAGTGTCAAAGTTCGTAGTAATGGATTCTATGTTTATCCAAAGTTTCTTATCTCTTTGTTGGAAACATTCTAGTACTCTATTGAGAATAGCTGCTTGGTAGTAATATTTGCAACTTGGGAGGGCGAGACCACCATCTGCTTTGGGTTTAATAAGAGTTTTAGTATTTAGACGAGCGGGTTTATTGGACCATATGAATTTAGTCAGAATAGAATTCATCCTGGTTAGGAAAGTGTGAGAGAGAACCGCTGGTACAGCTTGAAAGAGATATAAGAGTCTCGGTAAAACATTCATTTTAATAATATTAATCTTTCCTAACCAGGAGAATTCCTTCATTCCCCATTTCTGAAGGTCTTCTCTAATTTTTTTCAATAATGGTAAGAAGTTCTTATCTATGATATTTTTCTGCGTTACTGCAATTTGTGTGCCTAAATAATTTATTGAGGTGGTACTCCAATTGAAGGGAAAATTTGATTTTAAAGTTTCTCTCTCTTTGTCTGGGATATTTATACAAAGGGCTTCGCATTTATTTACATTCAATTTATAGTTGCTGAAGTAGGAATATTCTCTGATTGTAGCTAATAAGGAAGGAAGGGAGATATGAGGTTTGGTTAAGAAGAGTAAAAGATCATCTGCGTATGCAGAACAGAGATGATGATTTTTACCCACTTGAATGCCTGAGATGTCAGGATTATCCCTTATAGCTTTGAGCAAATGTTCCATACACAGAACATATAATAGGGGCGACAGTGGACAACCTTGCCTTGTTCCATTCCTTATGTCTACTCTGTCAGAGATATTCCCATTAATTTTGATTTTAGCATACGGTGATTTATACAGCGCCATGATTTTTGATATGATGTTTGGGCCTAGCCCAATTTGAGTCAGTGTGGCTTCTATAAATCTCCAGTCAACCCTATCAAACGCCTTTTCGGCGTCAAGAGCTAAAAAGAGCATCTGTTTTTTTGAGTTGTAGGCGAAGTTGGCCAGAGCGAAAGCTCTTAAGGTGTTATCAATGGCCTTCCTGTTTGGAATGAATCCCACTTGGTCCGGGTTAACTAGAGATTCAAGAAGTGGAGAGAGTCTATTAGCTATTGCTTTAGCATATATTTTGGTATCGATATTTAGAAGAGAGATGGGTCTGAAGTTACTGCATGAATTGTGGTCTTTGCCCTCTTTCGGAATCACTGCTATGAATGCCTCCAAAAAAGCTATGGGAAAAGAATGTGAGTCCGAGATTGAGTTAAAGGATTCTACCAAATATGGGGTAATTGTTTCCGCAAATTGTTTAAAGAATTTAGTAGTAAAGCCATCAGGGCCTGGGCTTTTACCAGCGGGGAGATTTTTGATAATATCTTTTATTTCCTGAGCTGTGAAGTTCTCGTCTATTTGGGATCTTGTTTCCAAATTAATTGTGGGGAGTTTGGTTTTGTTCATATACTGTTCTAGCGTAGTAGAAAAGGAGGGGGGTAAATTTTCCCTATCTGGAGGTGGTAACTGATATAATTTTTTATAATAGTTTCTGAAAGTTTCTGTTATAATATCAGTATTGTAAGATATGTTCCCCTGTGATGTTTTGATAGAGGGAATTATCCTAGATGTCTTTTTATTTTTTAAAGCGTTAGCTAGAAGTCTGCTGGGCTTATTGCCCCATACATAGAAGTTCTTCCCGCATATTTGTAGAACTTTTTTATATTTTTGATGTAAAATATCTTTAATTTTACATCTTGTTGCATTAAGTTCCAGCAGGGTTTTTTCTAATAAGGATTTTTTATGTGTCGTCTCTAGGTCATGGATTTTAGTGAACAGATTAGACAATTGTTTCGCGTTTTCTCTTTTTAGTCTGGTTCCGTGGGAAATTAATGTGCCCCTAACAGTGGCCTTTAATGCCTCCCATTTAATGGCCGGTGCAGTGGGGTCGTTTTTGTGTGTGGTTTTAAAAGTATCCAATGTATCTTCAATTGCGGAAGAACAAACTACATCATCCAGTAGTGACTCATTGAGTCTCCAGGAGAATGATTGCTTAGTTTTAGGTAAAAATGTAAATGTCGAATATACCGGGGCGTGATCGGTAAGTATAATATTTCCAATATGTGAGTCTTTAAGAAGGCTCAGAGCCGCATGAGAGGAGAGAATAAAATCTATTCTGCTGTACGAATTGGTAGGAGCAGAGAAATGAGAGTAGTCTCTGGTCGTGGGATTAATTATTCTCCAAGTGTCATACAGCTTGAGGTCTCTCAGAGTTTTCTGTAGGAGTCTTATTTTTTTGAAAGCTAATTTGGTTTTCCCTGAAGATGTGTCTAGGAAGGGGTTTAAAGGAGTATTAAGATCACCTCCTATTATAATTTGTCCCTTGGCAAAGGAGTGCAGATCTTGCAAGGTGTCTATGAGAAATGGTATCTGGTCGTGGTTGGGGGCGTATATATTCGCTAATGTAAGGGTTTCTTCAGCAATTGAACAATTTAAGAAGATGTATCTGCTTTCCGAGTCTATTTTGGTGTCTAAAATTTTCAAGGGAAGTGTTTTGTGAAAGTCAATTGAGACCCCTTTTGTTTTTTTATCCGGGGAAGAAGCGTGTATCCATGCGGAGTAATATCTATTATTGTCTAGATTTGGTATGTGGTTTGTTTTGAAGTGCGTTTCTTGTAAGAAGATTACTTTTGCTTTTTGTTTGTGTAGTGAGTATAGAATATTCGAGCGTTTTTCTGGTACATTGAATCCATTAACATTCAAGGTACAGAAAACCACGTCTGTCATTTTGTGTGTGCGTGTAAAGTACTCACTGATTGAGAAGAAGTCTGCTTGAGAGTGCGTCGATTAACTTTACGTTTGGTGGGGTTGACTCTGCGCCGTCAAATCACAAGATGTAGCAACTGCACTGTGGAGAAAGGAAAAGGAATAGGATTAGAAAAGTAAAATTAGAAGTAATATGGACTTCAACAAAAACCTAAACTAACAAAAAAAGCGTATACAAACGCCGGGGTCTAATTGTGACAATTGTCACGAGGTCTTGAAAGGCAAGACGCACTATTGGGTGGGTGAGTTGGCACGCTGTTGGGCCTAAGTGAGAACAAGTATGTCCGTCTATGCCTATATTACATCAAAAAAGAAATCGTAAACCATTTTGGGATAAGAAGTAGTAGACCTTATTATAAAATGAGTAGGAACTAAAGACAAGTTCAATTAGTAGAACCAGCCAGGTCGTCAAGCTAAGCGATCCTTGCTGTTAGACTACATTTTAACTCTTTATAAGGCCATAGGCATTAAGATGTGATCAATGGAGAGCTAACTAAAAATCTATCAACAATTCTGCTACTTAAGGAGAAAGACAGGCATAATGAGAAAAACAAACGGAAAACAACTTATTGAAAAGACGGGATCTCGTCACGGTTTTCAGCGCGGTCCTGGTTGTTGGCTCCTGGGTATCTTCCTATCTCTCTCTCTTTGTGGTCGGGGTGGCAGGTCCGGTCTCCTGATGTCATCTTTGTCAGCAGATCCTGGAGTCGAGATATAGGTGGGTGGAGGTAATATCATGGTCTCGTGTAGATCGCACCACTCATGCAGGTACAGATTTTGGAGATTTAAGGCTTGCAGGAACTCTGGTAAGTCTTTAGGTTCTCTCAAGGTAAGGGTGTTGCCCCTGAATCTTACCGACAGGGAGAAGGGAAATCCCCATTTGTATGGAATGTTGTTTTCTTGTAATTTTTGCGTTAGAGGTTTGAGAGTGGATCTTTGCCGCAGAGTAAGCAATGATAAATCCGCGAAGAGTTGAACCTTTGTCCCATTAAAGTCGATGTTTTGGATTTCTCTCGCCTTTCTCATGATATCTTCCTTCTGTGCGTAGTAATGCACCCTGCATATGATGTCTCTGGGTCTTCTATCATCTTTCCCCTTGGGCTTTAATGCTCTATGCACCCTATCCAGCTCCAAGTGGGTATCCTGCGATCTTCCCAGAATCTTGTTAAACAAAGAGGATACCGCTCCGTACAAATCAGCTGTTTTAATCTCTTCTGGTAACCCTCTGATCCTTATATTATTACGACGACTCCTGTTTTCCACGTCGTCCAATCTGAGGGTCACCATCTTTTGAGAGATTTTAAGAGATTCCGTGACATATGTCAACTCTCTTATTTTATCATCATGTGTCTTTTGAATTTTTTCAAGACCAGCAGACTTCTTTTCCATTTTTATAACTTTTTCCTGGACTACTGCTAGGTCTTTTTGCCAAGATGCCTTCAGCTCTTTTCCCAGATTAACCAAATCTTGTTTGGAGGGGATCAATGACAATAAAGCCTGTAATTCAGGGTGCCCCTTTAATATTCTCATTGCATTTTCGGATTTTGACGCTTGCATAGGAGTATTTGGCGGGAGGTTGAGAATTACTGAATCAGCTGATGAAGCTGACGATTCTTCCGAGGAAGACATATCTTGGGCAAAAAAGGATTTATTCAACTCCCTTTTATTTGGCGTTTTTAGGAGTTTCCTCTTAGTTGGGGGGAGGGTGTCCTCATCAGAATCAACTGGGGTTGAGTATTCATCAGATGTATCTGATTCCTTCGACCCTCGTTTCTGTTGAGGTCTTTGTGGTAACGGGGCAAATTGCTCTATCATCTTGTAACTTTCAGGAAATTGAGAGGTGCCCATGTCATATTGTGGATCATCATGACTCTCTCCGGGCCGTGAGGCTGGGAGATCAGATGAGTCAGCGTTAGCTTCATTGACTGCCATCTGCTCCCTGTTATGTGCCTCCTTCAACATGGCCGACTCATCATGTTTCAAATGGGCAACTTTAATTTGCGCCTTAATAGGCACACTTGATGGTGCATTGGGGAGCTGTTCCTTCTTCTGGGGGACCCATGTAATTGAGATATTTTCTCTCTGGGCAATTACCCCCAATTCCCTTTTAGTAAAATGTGCAGCTTTAAATGCTGCCTCATCCAAGATGGCCGCCGTCCCCCTGCTCTGAGCGGCCCCTTTAAGATGTAGTGCGGTGCTTTCCTGGGCTTCCCCTGTTTCATCTGGAGTCTGCCTGCACTCTACAAGGTCAGTACTCACAGTTGAAGCCTCAAGCGCCGCTGTCGGGGCCGCCGCTGGAGTCCGCTCCGCATTTCTTCTCCGGTCCGCTGCATCCCGGATGGCCACGTGGTCCTCTCCTCCCGCGCTGCAGAAGCCGGTGGTACTCGGATCTCTCGTCTTCTGCTCCGTGTCTCTGGCCGCCTGGATTGCCGTGATCGCTGCGGGGACCTCGTTGGTAGCTGTCGGGTCTTTCCTCTCTCGCCGCTCGGGATCCCCTCTCAGGCTTTCCTCCACCAAGATGGCCGCGGTGACTTCTCGATCGATGCTGCCGCTGCTTCTCACCGCCGCATCACTCTTCTGCTTCTCCGGTCCCTTCACGGTCAGGCTCATTTTATTCCCGGCAGTCTCCTTCATCTTAATCTTCTTGTCCTGCTTGGATCTTTCTGCCATGTCTGCTGTCTTTTCCACCCGAAGCTGAGGCCTGAGACGGAGCTCTGTTCAAGCGCTGTGTGCCATCAGCGCGTCAAGTCACGCCCCGCCATTGATTTTCTATGGGAATTGCAGAAATGACTTCTAAGCCTCAAAATAATGACTTTTTTTCCTAAGGTGGTAGGAATGAAACTCAGTGTGGGCTGGATGGGGTCCCCCCTGGGCACCGCAGACCTAAGCTTGTTTAACTCCTACCTCTTAAAGGGACCGAGAAAAAATGACCTTTTCTGCACTCCAATGTAAGTCAATGGGGCGATTTTTTGGCTATGTGCTAGAAATGAAATTCAGTGCGGATTGGATTACAGGCACCCTAGGCACCCAGGATAGGCTTTAGTTTCACGTGTATCTCTTAAGCCGGCAGAGAAAACCCACCTGATATGCGCTCCACACAATTGAATTAGAGACGCCAGTTGATTTTCTATGGGAATTGCAGAAATGACTTCTAAGCCTCAAAATAATGACTTTTTTTCCTAAGGTGGTAGGAATGAAACTCAGTGCGGGCTGGATGGGGTCCCCCCTGGGCACCGCAGACCTAAGCTTGTTTAACTCCTACCTCTTAAAGGGACCGAGAAAAAATGACCTTTTCTGCACTCCAATGTAAGTCAATGGGGCGATTTTTTGGCTATGTGCTAGAAATGAAATTCAGTGCGGATTGGATTACAGGCACCCTAGGCACCCAGGATCGGCTTTAGTTTCACGTGTATCTCTTAAGCCGGCAGAGAAAACCCACCTGATATGCGCTCCACACAATTGAATTAGAGACGCCGTTGATTTTCTATGGGAATTGCAGAAATGACTTCTAAGCCTCAAAATAATGACTTTTTTTCCTAAGGTGGTAGGAATGAAACTCAGTGCGGGCTGGATGGGGTCCCCCCTGGGCACCGCAGACCTAAGCTTGTTTAACTCCTACCTCTTAAAGGGACCGAGAAAAAATGACCTTTTCTGCACTCCAATGTAAGTCAATGGGGCGATTTTTTGGCTATGTGCTAGAAATGAAATTCAGTGCGGATTGGATTACAGGCACCCTAGGCACCCAGGATCGGCTTTAGTTTCACGTGTATCTCTTAAGCCGGCAGAGAAAACCCACCTGATATGCGCTCCACACAATTGAATTAGAGACGCCGTTGATTTTCTATGGGAATTGCAGAAATGACTTCTAAGCCTCAAAATAATGACTTTTTTTCCTAAGGTGGTAGGAATGAAACTCAGTGCGGGCTGGATGGGGTCCCCCCTGGGCACCGCAGACCTAAGCTTGTTTAACTCCTACCTCTTAAAGGGACCGAGAAAAAATGACCTTTTCTGCACTCCAATGTAAGTCAATGGGGCGATTTTTTGGCTATGTGCTAGAAATGAAATTCAGTGCGGATTGGATTACAGGCACCCTAGGCACCCAGGATAGGCTTTAGTTTCACGTGTATCTCTTAAGCCGGCAGAGAAAACCCACCTGATATGCGCTCCACACAATTGAATTAGAGACGCCGTTGATTTTCTATGGGAATTGCAGAAATGACTTCTAAGCCTCAAAATAATGACTTTTTTTCCTAAGGTGGTAGGAATGAAACTCAGTGCGGGCTGGATGGGGTCCCCCCTGGGCACCGCAGACCTAAGCTTGTTTAACTCCTACCTCTTAAAGGGACCGAGAAAAAATGACCTTTTCTGCACTCCAATGTAAGTCAATGGGGCGATTTTTTGGCTATGTGCTAGAAATGAAATTCAGTGCGGATTGGATTACAGGCACCCTAGGCACCCAGGATAGGCTTTAGTTTCACGTGTATCTCTTAAGCCGGCAGCGAAAACCCACCTGATATGCGCTCCACACAATTGAATTAGAGACGCCGTTGATTTTCTATGGGAATTGCAGAAATGACTTCTAAGCCTCAAAATAATGACTTTTTTTCCTAAGGTGGTAGGAATGAAACTCAGTGCGGGCTGGATGGGGTCCCCCCTGGGCACCGCAGACCTAAGCTTGTTTAACTCCTACCTCTTAAAGGGACCGAGAAAAAATGACCTTTTCTGCACTCCAATGTAAGTCAATGGGGCGATTTTTTGGCTATGTGCTAGAAATGAAATTCAGTGCGGATTGGATTACAGGCACCCTAGGCACCCAGGATAGGCTTTAGTTTCACGTGTATCTCTTAAGCCGGCAGAGAAAACCCACCTGATATGCGCTCCACACAATTGAATTAGAGACGCCGTTGATTTTCTATGGGAATTGCAGAAATGACTTCTAAGCCTCAAAATAATGACTTTTTTTCCTAAGGTGGTAGGAATGAAACTCAGTGCGGGCTGGATGGGGTCCCCCCTGGGCACCGCAGACCTAAGCTTGTTTAACTCCTACCTTTTAAAGGGACCGAGAAAAATGACCTTTTCTGCACTCCAATGTAAGTCAATGGGGCGATTTTTTGGCTATGTGCTAGAAATGAAATTCAGTGCGGATTGGATTACAGGCACCCTAGGCACCCAGGATAGGCTTTAGTTTCACGTGTATCTCTTAAGCCGGCAGAGAAAACCCACCTGATATGCGCTCCACACAATTGAATTAGAGACGCCGTTGATTTTCTATGGGAATTGCAGAAATGACTTCTAAGCCTCAAAATAATGACTTTTTTTCCTAAGGTGGTAGGAATGAAACTCAGTGCGGGCTGGATGGGGTCCCCCCTGGGCACCGCAGACCTAAGCTTGTTTAACTCCTACCTCTTAAAGGGACCGAGAAAAAATGACCTTTTCTGCACTCCAATGTAAGTCAATGGGGCGATTTTTTGGCTATGTGCTAGAAATGAAATTCAGTGCGGATTGGATTACAGGCACCCTAGGCACCCAGGATAGGCTTTTGTTTCACGTGTATCTCTTAAGCCGGCAGAGAAAACCCACCTGATATGCGCTCCACACAATTGAATTAGAGACGCCGTTGATTTTCTATGGGAATTGCAGAAATGACTTCTAAGCCTCAAAATAATGACTTTTTTTCCTAAGGTGGTAGGAATGAAACTCAGTGCGGGCTGGATGGGGTCCCCCCTGGGCACCGCAGACCTAAGCTTGTTTAACTCCTACCTCTTAAAGGGACCGAGAAAAAATGACCTTTTCTGCACTCCAATGTAAGTCAATGGGGCGATTTTTTGGCTATGTGCTAGAAATGAAATTCAGTGCGGATTGGATACAGGCACCCTAGGCACCCAGGATAGGCTTTAGTTTCACGTGTATCTCTTAAGCCGGCAGAGAAAACCCACCTGATATGCGCTCCACACAATTGAATTAGAGACGCCGTTGATTTTCTATGGGAATTGCAGAAATGACTTCTAAGCCTCAAAATAATGACTTTTTTTCCTAAGGTGGTAGGAATGAAACTCAGTGCGGGCTGGATGGGGTCCCCCCTGGGCACCGCAGACCTAAGCTTGTTTAACTCCTACCTCTTAAAGGGACCGAGAAAAAATGACCTTTTCTGCACTCCAATGTAAGTCAATGGGGCGATTTTTTGGCTATGTGCTAGAAATGAAATTCAGTGCGGATTGGATTACAGGCACCCTAGGCACCCAGGATAGGCTTTAGTTTCACGTGTATCTCTTAAGCCGGCAGAGAAAACCCACCTGATATGCGCTCCACACAATTGAATTAGAGACGCCGTTGATTTTCTATGGGAATTGCAGAAATGACTTCTAAGCCTCAAAATAATGACTTTTTTTCCTAAGGTGGTAGGAATGAAACTCAGTGCGGGCTGGATGGGGTCCCCCCTGGGCACCGCAGACCTAAGCTTGTTTAACTCCTACCTCTTAAAGGGACCGAGAAAAAATGACCTTTTCTGCACTCCAATGTAAGTCACTGGGGCGATTTTTTGGCTATGTGCTAGAAATGAAATTCAGTGCGGATTGGATTACAGGCACCCTAGGCACCCAGGATAGGCTTTAGTTTCACGTGTATCTCTTAAGCCGGCAGAGAAAACCCACCTGATATGCGCTCCACACAATTGAATTAGAGACGCCGTTGATTTTCTATGGGAATTGCAGAAATGACTTCTAAGCCTCAAAATAATGACTTTTTTGCCTAAGGTGGTAGGAATGAAACTCAGTGCGGGCTGGATGGGGTCCCCCCTGGGCACCGCAGACCTAAGCTTGTTTAACTCCTACCTCTTAAAGGGACCGAGAAAAAATGACCTTTTCTGCACTCCAATGTAAGTCAATGGGGCGATTTTTTGGCTATGTGCTAGAAATGAAATTCAGTGCGGATTGGATTACAGGCACCCTAGGCACCCAGGATAGGCTTTAGTTTCACGTGTATCTCTTAAGCCGGCAGAGAAAACCCACCTGATATGCGCTCCACACAATTGAATTAGAGACGCCGTTGATTTTCTATGGGAATTGCAGAAATGACTTCTAAGCCTCAAAATAATGACTTTTTTTCCTAAGGTGGTAGGAATGAAACTCAGTGTGGGCTGGATGGGGTCCCCCCTGGGCACCGCAGACCTAAGCTTGTTTAACTCCTACCTCTTAAAGGGACCGAGAAAAAATGACCTTTTCTGCACTCCAATGTAAGTCAATGGGGCGATTTTTTGGCTATGTGCTAGAAATGAAATTCAGTGCGGATTGGATTACAGGCACCCTAGGCACCCAGGATAGGCTTTAGTTTCACGTGTATCTCTTAAGCCGGCAGAGAAAACCCACCTGATATGCGCTCCACACAATTGAATTAGAGACGCCGTTGATTTTCTATGGGAATTGCAGAAATGACTTCTAAGCCTCAAAATAATGACTTTTTTTCCTAAGGTGGTAGGAATGAAACTCAGTGCGGGCTGGATGGGGTCCCCCCTGGGCACCGCAGACCTAAGCTTGTTTAACTCCTACCTCTTAAAGGGACCGAGAAAAATGACCTTTTCTGCACTCCAATGTAAGTCAATGGGGCGATTTTTTGGCTATGTGCTAGAAATGAAATTCAGTGCGGATTGGATTACAGGCACCCTAGGCACCCAGGATAGGCTTTAGTTTCACGTGTATCTCTTAAGCCGGCAGAGAAAACCCACCTGATATGCGCTCCACACAATTGAATTAGAGACGCCGTTGATTTTCTATGGGAATTGCAGAAATGACTTCTAAGCCTCAAAATAATGACTTTTTTTCCTAAAGTGGTAGGAATGAAACTCAGTGCGGGCTGGATGGGGTCCCCCCTGGGCACCGCAGACCTAAGCTTGTTTAACTCCTACCTCTTAAAGGGACCGAGAAAAAATGACCTTTTCTGCACTCCAATGTAAGTCAATGGGGCGATTTTTTGGCTATGTGCTAGAAATGAAATTCAGTGCGGATTGGATTACAGGCACCCTAGGCACCCAGGATAGGCTTTAGTTTCACGTGTATCTCTTAAGCCGGCAGAGAAAACCCACCTGATATGCGCTCCACACAATTGAATTAGAGACGCCGTTGATTTTCTATGGGAATTGCAGAAATGACTTCTAAGCCTCAAAATAATGACTTTTTTTCCTAAGGTGGTAGGAATGAAACTCAGTGCGGGCTGGATGGGGTCCCCCCTGGGCACCGCAGACCTAAGCTTGTTTAACTCCTACCTCTTAAAGGGACCGAGAAAAAATGACCTTTTCTGCACTCCAATGTAAGTCAATGGGGCGATATTTTGGCTATGTGCTAGAAATGAAATTCAGTGCGGATTGGATTACAGGCACCCTAGGCACCCAGGATAGGCTTTAGTTTCACGTGTATCTCTTAAGCCGGCAGAGAAAACCCACCTGATATGCGCTCCACACAATTGAATTAGAGACGCCGTTGATTTTCTATGGGAATTGCAGAAATGACTTCTAAGCCTCAAAATAATGACTTTTTTTTCCTAAGGTGGTAGGAATGAAACTCAGTGCGGGCTGGATGGGGTCCCCCCTGGGCACCGCAGACCTAAGCTTGTTTAACTCCTACCTCTTAAAGGGACCGAGAAAAAATGACCTTTTCTGCACTCCAATGTAAGTCAATGGGGCGATTTTTTGGCTATGTGCTAGAAATGAAATTCAGTGCGGATTGGATGACAGGCACCCTAGGCACCCAGGATCGGCTTTAGTTTCACGTGTATCTCTTAAGCCGGCAGAGAAAACCCACCTGATATGCGCTCCACACAATTGAATTAGAGACGCCGTTGATTTTCTATGGGAATTGCAGAAATGACTTCTAAGCCTCAAATAATGACTTTTTTTCCTAAGGTGGTAGGAATGAAACTCAGTGCGGGCTGGATGGGGTCCCCCCTGGGCACCGCAGACCTAAGCTTGTTTAAACTCCTACCTCTTAAAGGGACCGAGAAAAAATGACCTTTTCTGCACTCCAATGTAAGTCAATGGGGCGATTTTTTGGCTATGTGCTAGAAATGAAATTCAGTGCGGATTGGATTACAGGCACCCTAGGCACTCAGGATAGGCTTTAGTTTCACGTGTATCTCTTAAGCCGGCAGAGAAAAACCCACCTGATATGCGCTCCACACAATTGAATTAGAGACGCCGTTGATTTTCTATGGGAATTGCAGAAATGACTTCTAAGCCTCAAAATAATGACTTTTTTTCCTAAGGTGGTAGGAATGAAACTCAGTGCGGGCTGGATGGGGTCCCCCCTGGGCACCGCAGACCTAAGCTTGTTTAACTCCTACCTCTTAAAGGGACCGAGAAAAAATGACCTTTTCTGCACTCCAATGTAAGTCAATGGGGCGATTTTTTGGCTATGTGCTAGAAATGAAATTCAGTGCGGATTGGATTACAGGCACCCTAGGCACCCAGGATAGGCATTAGTTTCACGTGTATCTCTTAAGCCGGCAGAGAAAACCCAACTGATATGCGCTCCACACAATTGAATTAGAGACGCCGTTGATTTTCTATGGGAATTGCAGAAATGACTTCTAAGCCTCAAAATAATGACTTTTTTTCCTAAGGTGGTAGGAATGAAACTCAGTGCGGGCTGGATGGGGTCCCCCTGGGCACCGCAGACCTAAGCTTGTTTAACTCCTACCTCTTAAAGGGACCGAGAAAAAATGACCTTTTCTGCACTCCAATGTAAGTCAATGGGGCGATTTTTGGCTATGTGCTAGAAATGAAATTCAGTGCGGATTGGATTACAGGCACCCTAGGCACCCAGGATAGGCTTTAGTTTCACGTGTATCTCTTAAGCCGGCAGAGAAAACCCACCTGATATGCGCTCCACACAATTGAATTAGAGACGCCGTTGATTTTCTATGGGAATTGCAGAAATGACTTCTAAGCCTCAAAATAATGACTTTTTTTCCTAAGGTGGTAGGAATGAAACTCAGTGCGGGCTGGATGGGGTCCCCCCTGGGCACCGCAGACCTAAGCTTGTTTAACTCCTACCTCTTAAAGGGACCGAGAAAAAATGACCTTTTCTGCACTCCAATGTAAGTCAATGGGGCGATTTTTTGGCTATGTGCTAGAAATGAAATTCAGTGCGGATTGGATTACAGGCACCCTAGGCACCCAGGATAGGCTTTAGTTTCACGTGTATCTCTTAAGCCGGCAGAGAAAACCCACCTGATATGCGCTCCACACAATTGAATTAGAGACGCCGTTGATTTTCTATGGGAATTGCAGAAATGACTTCTAAGCCTCAAAATAATGACTTTTTTCCTAAGGTGGTAGGAATGAAACTCAGTGCGGGCTGGATGGGGTCCCCCCCTGGGCACCGCAGACCTAAGCTTGTTTAACTCCTACCTCTTAAAGGGACCGAGAAAAATGACCTTTTCTGCACTCCAATGTAAGTCAATGGGGCGATTTTTTGGCTATGTGCTAGAAATGAAATTCAGTGCGGATTGGATGACAGGCACCCTAGTGCTTTAGTGCTTTAGTTTCACGTGTATCTCTTAAGCCGGCAGAGAAAACCCACCTGATATGCGCTCCACACAATTGAATTAGAGACGCCGTTGATTTTCTATGGGAATTGCAGAAATGACTTCTAAGCCTCAAAATAATGACTTTTTTTCCTAAGGTGGTAGGAATGAAACTCAGTGCGGGCTGGATGGGGTCCCCCCTGGGCACCGCAGACCTAAGCTTGTTTAACTCCTACCTCTTAAAGGGACCGAGAAAAAATGACCTTTTCTGCACTCCAATGTAAGTCAATGGGGCGATTTTTTGGCTATGTGCTAGAAATGAAATTCAGTGCGGATTGGATTACAGGCACCCTAGGCACCCAGGATAGGCTTTAGTTTCACGTGTATCTCTTAAGCCGGCAGAGAAAACCCACCTGATATGCGCTCCACAAAATTGAATTAGAGACGCCGTTGATTTTCTATGGGAATTGCAGAAATGACTTCTAAGCCTCAAAATAATGACTTTTTTTCCTAAGGTGGTAGGAATGAAACTCAGTGCGGGCTGGATGGGGTCCCCCTGGGCACCGCAGACCTAAGCTTGTTTAACTCCTACCTCTTAAAGGGACCGAGAAAAAATGACCTTTTCTGCACTCCAATGTAAGTCAATGGGGCGATTTTTTGGCTATGTGCTAGAAATGAAATTCAGTGCGGATTGGATTACAGGCACCCTAGGCACCCAGGATAGGCTTTAGTTTCACGTGTATCTCTTAAGCCGGCAGAGAAAACCCACCTGATATGCGCTCCACACAATTGAATTAGAGACGCCGTTGATTTTCTATGGGAATTGCAGAAATGACTTCTAAGCCTCAAAATAATGACTTTTTTTCCTAAGGTGGTAGGAATGAAACTCAGTGCGGGCTGGATGGGGTCCCCCCTGGGCACCGCAGACCTAAGCTTGTTTAACTCCTACCTCTTAAAGGGACCGAGAAAAATGACCTTTTCTGCACTCCAATGTAAGTCAATGGGGGCGATTTTTGGCTATGTGCTAGAAATGAAATTCAGTGCGGATTGGATTACAGGCACCCTAGGCACTCAGGATAGGCTTTAGTTTCACGTGTATCTCTTAAGCCGGCAGAGAAAACCCACCTGATATGCGCTCCACACAATTGAATTAGAGACGCCGTTGATTTTCTATGGGAATTGCAGAAATGACTTCTAAGCCTCAAAATAATGACTTTTTTTCCTAAGGTGGTAGGAATGAAACTCAGTGCGGGCTGGATGGGGTCCCCCCTGGGCACCGCAGACCTAAGCTTGTTTAACTCCTACCTCTTAAAGGGACCGAGAAAAAATGACCTTTTCTGCACTCCAATGTAAGTCAATGGGGCGATTTTTTGGCTATGTGCTAGAAATGAAATTCTGTGCGGATTGGATTACAGGCACCCTAGGCACCCAGGATAGGCTTTAGTTTCACGTGTATCTCTTAAGCCGGCAGAGAAAACCCACCTGATATGCGCTCCACACAATTGAATTAGAGACGCCGTTGATTTTCTATGGGAATTGCAGAAATGACTTCTAAGCCTCAAAATAATGACTTTTTTTCCTAAGGTGGTAGGAATGAAACTCAGTGCGGGCTGGATGGGGTCCCCCTGGGCACCGCAGACCTAAGCTTGTTTAACTCCTACCTCTTAAAGGGACCGAGAAAAAATGACCTTTTCTGCACTCCAATGTAAGTCAATGGGGCGATTTTTTGGCTATGTGCTAGAAATGAAATTCAGTGCGGATTGGATTACAGGCACCCTAGGCACCCAGGATAGGCTTTAGTTTCACGTGTATCTCTTAAGCCGGCAGAGAAAACCCACCTGATATGCGCTCCACACAATTGAATAGAGACGCCGTTGATTTTCTATGGGAATTGCAGAAATGACTTCTAAGCCTCAAAAAAATGACTTTTTTTCCTAAGGTGGTAGGAATGAAACTCAGTGCGGGCTGGATGGGGTCCCCCCTGGGCACCGCAGACCTAAGCTTGTTTAACTCCTACCTCTTAAAGGGACCGAGAAAAAATGACCTTTTCTGCACTCCAATGTAAGTCAATGGGGCGATTTTTTGGCTATGTGCTAGAAATGAAATTCAGTGCGGATTGGATGACAGGCACCCTAGGCACCCAGGATCGGCTTTAGTTTCACGTGTATCTCTTAAGCCGGCAGAGAAAACCCACCTGATATGCGCTCCACACAATTGAATAGAGACGCCGTTGATTTTCTATGGGAATTGCAGAAATGACTTCTAAGCCTCAAAATAATGACTTTTTTTCCTAAGGTGGTAGGAATGAAACTCAGTGCGGGCTGGATGGGGTCCCCCCTGGGCACCGCAGACCTAAGCTTGTTTAACTCCTACCTCTTAAAGGGACCGAGAAAAAATGACCTTTTCTGCACTCCAATGTAAGTCAATGGGGCGATTTTTTGGCTATGTGCTAGAAATGAAATTCAGTGCGGATTGGATGACAGGCACCCTAGGCACCCAGGATCGGCTTTAGTTTCACGTGTATCTCTTAAGCCGGCAGAGAAAACCCACCTGATATGCGCTCCACACAATTGAATAGAGACGCCGTTGATTTTCTATGGGAATTGCAGAAATGACTTCTAAGCCTCAAAATAATGACTTTTTTTCCTAAGGTGGTAGGAATGAAACTCAGTGCGGGCTGGATGGGGTCCCCCCTGGGCACCGCAGACCTAAGCTTGTTTAACTCCTACCTCTTAAAGGGACCGAGAAAAAATGACCTTTTCTGCACTCCAATGTAAGTCAATGGGGCGATTTTTTGGCTATGTGCTAGAAATGAAATTCAGTGCGGATTGGATGACAGGCACCCTAGGCACCCAGGATCGGCTTTAGTTTCACGTGTATCTCTTAAGCCGGCAGAGAAAACCCACCTGATATGCGCTCCACACAATTGAATAGAGACGCCGTTGATTTTCTATGGGAATTGCAGAAATGACTTCTAAGCCTCAAAATAATGACTTTTTTTCCTAAGGTGGTAGGAATGAAACTCAGTGCGGGCTGGATGGGGTCCCCCCTGGGCACCGCAGACCTAAGCTTGTTTAACTCCTACCTCTTAAAGGGACCGAGAAAAAATGACCTTTTCTGCACTCCAATGTAAGTCAATGGGGCGATTTTTTGGCTATGTGCTAGAAATGAAATTCAGTGCGGATTGGATGACAGGCACCCTAGGCACCCAGGATCGGCTTTAGTTTCACGTGTATCTCTTAAGCCGGCAGAGAAAACCCACCTGATATGCGCTCCACACAATTGAATAGAGACGCCGTTGATTTTCTATGGGAATTGCAGAAATGACTTCTAAGCCTCAAAATAATGACTTTTTTCCTAAGGTGGTAGGAATGAAACTCAGTGCGGGCTGGATGGGGTCCCCCCTGGGCACCGCAGACCTAAGCTTGTTTAACTCCTACCTCTTAAAGGGACCGAGAAAAAATGACCTTTTCTGCACTCCAATGTAAGTCAATGGGGCGATTTTTTGGCTATGTGCTAGAAATGAAATTCAGTGCGGATTGGATGACAGGCACCCTAGGCACCCAGGATCGGCTTTAGTTTCACGTGTATCTCTTAAGCCGGCAGAGAAAACCCACCTGATATGCGCTCCACACAATTGAATAGAGACGCCGTTGATTTTCTATGGGAATTGCAGAAATGACTTCTAAGCCTCAAAATAATGACTTTTTTTCCTAAGGTGGTAGGAATGAAACTCAGTGCGGGCTGGATGGGGTCCCCCCTGGGCACCGCAGACCTAAGCTTGTTTAACTCCTACCTCTTAAAGGGACCGAGAAAAAATGACCTTTTCTGCACTCCAATGTAAGTCAATGGGGCGATTTTTTGGCTATGTGCTAGAAATGAAATTCAGTGCGGATTGGATGACAGGCACCCTAGGCACCCAGGATCGGCTTTAGTTTCACGTGTATCTCTTAAGCCGGCAGAGAAAACCCACCTGATATGCGCTCCACACAATTGAATAGAGACGCCGTTGATTTTCTATGGGAATTGCAGAAATGACTTCTAAGCCTCAAAATAATGACTTTTTTCCTAAGGTGGTAGGAATGAAACTCAGTGCGGGCTGGATGGGGTCCCCCCTGGGCACCGCAGACCTAAGCTTGTTTAACTCCTACCTCTTAAAGGGACCGAGAAAAAATGACCTTTTCTGCACTCCAATGTAAGTCAATGGGGCGATTTTTTGGCTATGTGCTAGAAATGAAATTCAGTGCGGATTGGATGACAGGCACCCTAGGCACCCAGGATCGGCTTTAGTTTCACGTGTATCTCTTAAGCCGGCAGAGAAAACCCACCTGATATGCGCTCCACACAATTGAATAGAGACGCCGTTGATTTTCTATGGGAATTGCAGAAATGACTTCTAAGCCTCAAAATAATGACTTTTTTTCCTAAGGTGGTAGGAATGAAACTCAGTGCGGGCTGGATGGGGTCCCCCCTGGGCACCGCAGACCTAAGCTTGTTTAACTCCTACCTCTTAAAGGGACCGAGAAAAAATGACCTTTTCTGCACTCCAATGTAAGTCAATGGGGCGATTTTTTGGCTATGTGCTAGAAATGAAATTCAGTGCGGATTGGATGACAGGCACCCTAGGCACCCAGGATCGGCTTTAGTTTCACGTGTATCTCTTAAGCCGGCAGAGAAAACCCACCTGATATGCGCTCCACACAATTGAATAGAGACGCCGTTGATTTTCTATGGGAATTGCAGAAATGACTTCTAAGCCTCAAAATAATGACTTTTTTTCCTAAGGTGGTAGGAATGAAACTCAGTGCGGGCTGGATGGGGTCCCCCCTGGGCACCGCAGACCTAAGCTTGTTTAACTCCTACCTCTTAAAGGGACCGAGAAAAAATGACCTTTTCTGCACTCCAATGTAAGTCAATGGGGCGATTTTTTGGCTATGTGCTAGAAATGAAATTCAGTGCGGATTGGATGACCCAACCTTGAGGGAGGTATGATTTCAATTGTATCTTAAGCCGGCAGAGAAATACCTTGCGCCCACAAAGTAAAAACTTAACTTTTATTGTTTTTATATAAATATTGTAAGGAAATGACTTCTCTGGCTCCAATAATGACTTTTTCCAGCTGGCTGGCTGTGGTCGGGAGCGCGCCGCTGCTCCGCCCCCGGAGCCGAGTGACGTCACGGAGACCCGACGGCGTCCCTAGCAACCGGGGACGCCGTGGGGTCACGTGACCGTCAGCTGGCCGGCCGGCACGCAGATGATGTTTTTTGCACTCAGGGTGAGTGACAGGTTCGCCAGGCGCTCAGCCTGCAGTGCAACAGCTGCAGTGGCTGGACTCAGGAGGCCGGACCAATCACCTTGGTCGGGTCTGGTCCAGTATAAAGTTTCAGTGTAGCCAGCAGGTTATCGGGCTATTAGTTGTTCCTGATCCCAGATCCCCAGTCCCTTGTTTCTGTCCTATCCTTCTCCATTTTGTCTTGCCTGGATTTCTGAGCTTTTGCCTTCCCCTGACTCTCGCTCGGTTCTGATTTTGTACTGCGTGCTCGTTTGGTTCCTGACTCGGCTAGTGACTATCCGCATTTTGTTTGTCTGTCTGTCTGCGTTTATGTTCTGCACGTATACAGTATGGATTGTCTTCGTGGTTGTCCGCGACCGCCTAGGGTCGACTGAGGCAAGTAGGCAGGTGACAGTGGGTGGGGTCAGATTTAGGGCCACTGTCTGTGTCTTATCTTCCCCCAGCCACTCGTGACAAATATGAGAAGAAAAAAACGTGGTGATTGTGTATTTACAGTGCAATAAAAATAGATACATACTGCTGAGTTATAATCAGACTTGGGGTCCCTGGGTGTTGAACCAATTAAGGGATTTGGATTGTAAGACACTGGAAGGTATGTGACACTTGCAGTTATTTGGGGATTACAACTGTATGTGCTATGATACCTAATGTTTCACACTTTATCCAATTAAGGAATAAGAAAATGCTTTTTACTCCTAGTTGTAGGACACTCTAGCTATTGCAGAGAGAATTGATATCTGCGATGATCTCTACGACTCATATAGTATACCCTAGAATGATCGAGTCAGGGATATCGCATATTGGTAAGTATCGATATATTTCACAAGTGATATAGGCGGTTTGCGTTATCATTGCTAACTGTAGCATCGATACTGCTGACCTCATATGTGTACTGTCTACCAGAACTCTGACTGTGAGACGGACTGTAGAGTACAGGGAGAGGGCTTAGACTGCTATGTCTATGATAGCCTTTTCTTAACCCTGTGGTCAGCGGATCAAAGTACCCGTGTTGTAGGATCGCCACTAATAGTATATTTGCGGTTCACTGTGGCGATAACAGAATAGCACCATGAACTACCGCTTGCGCAGTCGCGCTGATAGCGGCCAGACACAAGACAGCTTTATGCCTCTCAATAACAGCTCACAACGGCGGATGATAAGCGGCAAGTATAGGATCTATAACTGTCCTATAATACCCGCTCACAACGGCGGATGCTTGCAAATACTACTTTCTAGGGTGCTAGACCGCTCAAAAATGGCGGATGCTACTTAGTGAGTTGTGCTCAATAACTATTCTCTCGTATCTGGATTATAATTACCTTAATGGTCATATACACTTCCATAAATTGCTCAGCTAAGTGTGTCACTATATTAAAATTGCCTATGCCATCTTGCTGCTGATAGTTTTCGGCTGCGCCGACTTTTTCAAAGTATGGCGTTGGCGGGCGGGGCTAAGTAGGAATTATATAGATGTTAAATCAGAGCCGCCCATGATCCTAAAAGACCAACCAATCACGGTCTCGAAAGGGGATGGTTCATTTCAGTATGGTATGGTAATCGAGATACAAAGGACGGCCCAGAGATTTAAATTTCGCGGGTGATTTGCTAAACACGCCTGCGATGGTTTATACTTCAGTGCGCATGCGTTATGACTTAGGTTTCATAAAGATGATTTCTCTCAGTGCGCATGCGTATGGGATTAGATTATTTTCTGTATAGGTACTTATGATGGACCAGGCTTACGTTAGCGCATGGTGTAGGACATAGGTTGCCTGCGATGTTTATACTCCAGTGCGCATGCGTTGTGACTTAGGTTGTCATACAATGATTTCTCTTCAGTGCGCATGGTTGGGACTTAGATTATTTTATTGTATAGGTACTTATGGTGGACCAGCTTACGTTAGCGCATGCGTTAGGACATAGGTTTTATATTGTTATGTATGTTGTTTAACATTTGAACTTAATTCCTACGAGATTTATTCTTCTTATTAACCTTGCGCTGTTGCTAAAAAGTGATCAGCTCTTCCAGGTAAGAATTATAGGACATGAATTTGCCTTATCATTTATGGTCCAATATAGGAGATTAATCATAGTTTGCCCATTGAAGTAATGGCTTGAATGTCTATAGGTGTTGTTTTGCTATATTACAGTGTATTTTTTGCATATTTTTATTGGTTTAAAATGACTATCATAGTATTATCAATTATATGATGTCTATTTTTACGGGCTCATCCTTTTCTTCTTTCTTCTATGATGTCCATTTTACGGGCTCATCCTTTTGTTCTTTCTTCCAGATGAGCCGGATGTATTTCTTGATCACTTCCCACCGGATTTTTGGTAAGTATGTATTAACATACATTCGTATCAGTTCATTGATTACCATAAATATGACCGTTCTGGATGAATAGCTGCAGGGGGTATTTTGGTATGATTCTTTAGGATCTAAAAAACACATATATATACACAGATCATTTCTTGCATTAATTGAGTTATAGAAATGGAGTAAAGGTGAAACCCTCGTTTAAGTCCCTGCGGGGAAAGTGTTTGCAAACGATGTATCCACCTAGCTTCAGCCTGTAATAGTTTCAGATCTAGGTCCCTTTTCTAGGTCCAAGGCGTATCGCTTCGATACCCCAGAACCCACTAATCCTTTGGGGTCTCCATTGTGAAACTGTTAATATGGCGTGCTACACTGGTCTCTGTTCGTGTTTTAATATTGCTTAGGTGGGAGCCGATTCGGTTCTTGAAAGGCTGGATTGTTTCTACCAATATATAGCAAACACAGGGGCATTTCGGCCGCATATATTATGCCCTAGTCTGGCAATTGATGAATTGTCTATGGTGTAGATTTTATGGTCTATTGGGTTTGTGAAGGTTTTCATTTTTGGTACATGCTTGCAGTGAACGCATGAAACCAATGGATACGAGCCTTGACATCGGATCTAAGCCATGTGGTGGATGGATTATCTTCAATTGGTATTTGAGAAGTGACTGTCTACCAAATGGTCTTTTAAATTTCTTCCCTTTGTATGTAATACCGGAGTATTTGGAGAACTCTCTTAGGTCGGGATGCTTGTAATACTGGCCAGTATTGTTTATGATTTGTTTATGTATGATGTGCTGAGTCAAAGGTACCTATACCTAATGATCTTGGACGTTGGTGTAGTGTATGTGTTCTGTTCAGTAACGTGTTACGATCAGTAGTTCTTGCTCGATAAAAGGCCATGGAGTACCTTTTTGGGGTATCCTCTGTTGATAAAATCTTCGATATAGTAACTCACATTCATTCAGAAAAGCCTCTTCCGTGGAACAATTCCTCCTCGCTCTGAGGTATGTCAACTGGGATTCCTTTTTTTGAGGGGTGTAGGGTGAAACTTTTCCATTGCAGGAAATTAATTGTGGCAGTAGTTTTTCGATAGATTTTTGTTGAAAGATCACCATTGTCTTCAATTGAGATCGTGAGGTCCAAGAAGTTAATATGAGTGGAATGAATCTCGCTTGTTAGGGTAAGTCCTATCGGTATTAGAATTGAGATTCCACGAACTCGTTAAAGAGCGCTACATCTCCGTCCACAGAATTAGGACGTCATGATGTAGCGCCCCAAAAATAGTTACATGGTCAGTATATTGTTGGTAATTTCATTAAATACTGGGTAGCCTCCCACCAGCCGAGATAGAGATGGCATGGTGGGGGCACAGCTAGTGCCCATTGCGCTACCAGTCTTCTGAAGATAGAATTTTTTGTCAAAAATAAAGTAATTGTGAGATAAAAGGAAATTAAGCAGTTTCAATACCAGTTTAGGTGAGGTGTGAACGTATTACCTTACTTGAGAGAAAAGTAATCTATGGGTGCATGCCATGCTCATGTGAATGCTGGTATAGAGGGCTTCTACGTCTAGACTGGCCAACATTACTCCAGGGGTCACTGATGTTTCCTGCAATTTTTGACTGTGGCCGTTGTATCTTTCAGGTAAGATGGTAGGTTTCGACAAATGGTGCTAGTACTTGATCCCACATATTTGATGATTTCTTCGGTGAGCAGCTGTTGCACGAGACAATTCGGTAGTCCGGGCATTGGTTACACGTTGCTTATATGAACTTTCGGAAGGGGCGAAAAAGTAGCAACGTGGGAGCGGGTTTGTAGAGGGCTTTGAAACTCAAGGTCTGATAGAATTTTTGTCCTGGGCTGCAGTGAGTAATTGCTTGAGTCTACGGTCAAATAATCTCTTGAGGGGTCGGTGTCGGGGATCGCAAAATTTCTATATGTGTTCCGTCTTGTAATAGACGTTAAGCACATCTGTCTATAGTCCTCTTTCTCCATTATTACCAGATTCCCTCCCTTATCTGAGGGTTTATTTCAATTTGTGATTTTTTGCTAGGTCTTTAGGGCTTTATTTCTGATGTTGTTAAGTTCATGTCACTTCTAAGAAATTTGGTCTCGGTTTTTTGATGTCATTGCAAACTAGATTCACAAAAAAAATTACACTGTAAATATAGCAAAACAACACTATAGACATTAAAGCAGTACTTCAAGGGCCCAACTATGATTAATCTCTATATTTGGACCATAAATGATAAGGCACCAAATTAATGTCCTATAATTCTTACTGGAAGAGCTGACAGTTTTAGCAACCGCGCAAGGTTAATAAGAAGAATAAATACTCGTAGGACTTAAGTGTAAAGTAATAAACAAAATACAAACAATATAAAACCTATGTCTAGCGCAGCGCTAACGTAAGGGGTCCACCATAAGTAACCTATACAAAGAAAATAATCTAAGTCCCAAAGCATGCGCACTGAAGAGAAATCATTGATGAAAACCTAAGTCACAACGCATGCTCACTGAATGAAGTATAAACATCGCAGGAAACCTATGCTAACGCATGCGTAAGTAAGCTGGTTTCCATCAAAGCTATCAAGAAAATAATCTAAGTTCCCAAAGCATTGGCACTGAAGAGAAATCATCTGTATGAAACCAAGTCATCCACGCATGCGCATGAAGTATAAACATCGCAGGCGTGGTTTAGCAAATCACCCTGCGAAATTTAAATCTCTGGGCCGTATTGGGTATCTCGAATTACCATACAATACTGAAAATGAACATCCCCCTTTCGAGACCGTGATTGGTTGGTCTTTTAGGGATCATGGGGCGGCTCTGATGTAACAATCTATATAATTTCCTACTAGAGCCCCGCCCGCCACGCAACCTTTGAAAAAGTCGGCGCACCGACGAAAAACTAGTTCAGCAGCAAGATGGCATAGGCAATTTTCATATAGTGACACACTTAGCTGAGCAATTTATGACTGTATATGGCCATTAAGCAGTAATTAGTAATCCAGATACTGGAGAAGAATGAAATTTATTGAGCACAACTCCACTAAGTAGCATCCGCCGTTGGTGAGCGGTCTTATCACCCTAGAGTAGTATTTGCAATAGCATCCGCCGTTGTGAGCGGGTATTAAAGGACCAGTCTAGATCATAGACTTGCCGCTATCATCCGCCGTGTGAGGGTTATGAGAGCAGTAGCATGTCTTGTGCTGCCGCTATCAGGTGAACTGCGCAAGCGGCGTAGTTCATGGTGTATTCTCTTATCGCCACAGTGAACCGCAAAATATACTATAGTGGCGCTACCACAACAACGGGGTACTTTGATCCGCTGCACCACAGGGTTAAGAAAAAGGATATCAATAGACATAAAGTCTAGCCCTCTCCCTGTACTCTCAGTCCGGTTCTCAAAGTCAGAGTGCTGGTTAGACCCAGACACCCTATGGACAGTCAGCAGTATCGATGCTACAGTTAGCAATTGATAACTCAAACCTCTTAAATCACTATGAAATATATGATACTTACCAATATGCGAATCCATCTGACTCGATCATTGCTAGGGTACTATGCTATATGAGTCAGGAGAGATCATCACAGATTCAATCTCTCTGCAATAGCTAGAGTGTCTGACAACTAGGAGTAACTGTTCAAAATCTTATTCCTAAATTGGATAAAGTGTGAAACAATTTGATCAATAGCCACAGACAGTTGTAATCCCCAAATAATTGCAAGTGCACATACTTCAAGTGTCTTCAAACACAAAATCCCTTAATTGGTTCAAACACCCAGGGACCCAAGGAATGTTATAAACTCAGAGTACTGGACCTATTTTTATAGCACTGTAAATAACAATCACCACCTTTTAACTCCTACCTCTTAAAAAAACAAATAAAATTAAGTTTTGCCTTTTGTGTAAGTCAAGGTAATTCGATTTTTGGCTATGTGCTAGAAATGAAATTCAGTGCGGATTGGATGACAGGCACCCTAGGCACCCAGGATCGGCTTTAGTTTCACGTGTATCTCTTAAGCCGGCAGAGAAAACCCACCTGATATGCGCTCCACACAATTGAATAGAGACGCCGTTGATTTTCTATGGGAATTGCAGAAATGACTTCTAAGCCTCAAAATAATGACTTTTTTTCCTAAGGTGGTAGGAATGAAACTCAGTGCGGGCTGGATGGGGTCCCCCTGGGCACCGCAGACCTAAGCTTGTTTAACTCCTACCTCTTAAAGGGACCGAGAAAAAATGACCTTTTCTGCACTCCAATGTAAGTCAATGGGGCGATTTTTTGGCTATGTGCTAGAAATGAAATTCAGTGCGGATTGGATGACAGGCACCCTAGGCACCCAGGATCGGCTTTAGTTTCACGTGTATCTCTTAAGCCGGCAGAGAAAACCCACCTGATATGCGCTCCACACAATTGAATAGAGACGCCGTTGATTTTCTATGGGAATTGCAGAAATGACTTCTAAGCCTCAAAATAATGACTTTTTTTCCTAAGGTGGTAGGAATGAAACTCAGTGCGGGCTGGATGGGGTCCCCCTGGGCACCGCAGACCTAAGCTTGTTTAACTCCTACCTCTTAAAGGGACCGAGAAAAAATGACCTTTTCTGCACTCCAATGTAAGTCAATGGGGCGATTTTTTGGCTATGTGCTAGAAATGAAATTCAGTGCGGATTGGATGACAGGCACCCTAGGCACCCAGGATCGGCTTTAGTTTCACGTGTATCTCTTAAGCCGGCAGAGAAAACCCACCTGATATGCGCTCCACACAATTGAATAGAGACGCCGTTGATTTTCTATGGGAATTGCAGAAATGACTTCTAAGCCTCAAAATAATGACTTTTTTTCCTAAGGTGGTAGGAATGAAACTCAGTGCGGGCTGGATGGGGTCCCCCCTGGGCACCGCAGACCTAAGCTTGTTTAACTCCTACCTCTTAAAGGGACCGAGAAAAAATGACCTTTTCTGCACTCCAATGTAAGTCAATGGGGCGATTTTTTGGCTATGTGCTAGAAATGAAATTCAGTGCGGATTGGATGACAGGCACCCTAGGCACCCAGGATCGGCTTTAGTTTCACGTGTATCTCTTAAGCCGGCAGAGAAAACCCACCTGATATGCGCTCCACACTATTGAATAGAGACGCCGTTGATTTTCTATGGGAATTGCAGAAATGACTTCTAAGCCTCAAAATAATGACTTTTTTTCCTAAGGTGGTAGGAATGAAACTCAGTGCGGGCTGGATGGGGTCCCCCCTGGGCACCGCAGACCTAAGCTTGTTTAACTCCTACCTCTTAAAGGGACCGAGAAAAAATGACCTTTTCTGCACTCCAATGTAAGTCAATGGGGCGATTTTTTGGCTATGTGCTAGAAATGAAATTCAGTGCGGATTGGATGACAGGCACCCTAGGCACCCAGGATCGGCTTTAGTTTCACGTGTATCTCTTAAGCCGGCAGAGAAAACCCACCTGATATGCGCTCCACACAATTGAATAGAGACGCCGTTGATTTTCTATGGGAATTGCAGAAATGACTTCTAAGCCTCAAAATAATGACTTTTTTTCCTAAGGTGGTAGGAATGAAACTCAGTGCGGGCTGGATGGGGTCCCCCCTGGGCACCGCAGACCTAAGCTTGTTTAACTCCTACCTCTTAAAGGGACCGAGAAAAAATGACCTTTTCTGCACTCCAATGTAAGTCAATGGGGCGATTTTTTGGCTATGTGCTAGAAATGAAATTCAGTGCGGATTGGATGACAGGCACCCTAGGCACCCAGGATCGGCTTTAGTTTCACGTGTATCTCTTAAGCCGGCAGAGAAAACCCACCTGATATGCGCTCCACACAATTGAATAGAGACGCCGTTGATTTTCTATGGGAATTGCAGAAATGACTTCTAAGCCTCAAAATAATGACTTTTTTTCCTAAGGTGGTAGGAATGAAACTCAGTGCGGGCTGGATGGGGTCCCCCCTGGGCACCGCAGACCTAAGCTTGTTTAACTCCTACCTCTTAAAGGGACCGAGAAAAAATGACCTTTTCTGCACTCCAATGTAAGTCAATGGGGCGATTTTTTGGCTATGTGCTAGAAATGAAATTCAGTGCGGATTGGATGACAGGCACCCTAGGCACCCAGGATCGGCTTTAGTTTCACGTGTATCTCTTAAGCCGGCAGAGAAAACCCACCTGATATGCGCTCCACACAATTGAATAGAGACGCCGTTGATTTTCTATGGGAATTGCAGAAATGACTTCTAAGCCTCAAAATAATGACTTTTTTTCCTAAGGTGGTAGGAATGAAACTCAGTGCGGGCTGGATGGGGTCCCCCCTGGGCACCGCAGACCTAAGCTTGTTTAACTCCTACCTCTTAAAGGGACCGAGAAAAAATGACCTTTTCTGCACTCCAATGTAAGTCAATGGGGCGATTTTTTGGCTATGTGCTAGAAATGAAATTCAGTGCGGATTGGATGACAGGCACCCTAGGCACCCAGGATCGGCTTTAGTTTCACGTGTATCTCTTAAGCCGGCAGAGAAAACCCACCTGATATGCGCTCCACACAATTGAATAGAGACGCCGTTGATTTTCTATGGGAATTGCAGAAATGACTTCTAAGCCTCAAAATAATGACTTTTTTTCCTAAGGTGGTAGGAATGAAACTCAGTGCGGGCTGGATGGGGTCCCCCCTGGGCACCGCAGACCTAAGCTTGTTTAACTCCTACCTCTTAAAGGGACCGAGAAAAAATGACCTTTTCTGCACTCCAATGTAAGTCAATGGGGCGATTTTTTGGCTATGTGCTAGAAATGAAATTCAGTGCGGATTGGATGACAGGCACCCTAGGCACCCAGGATCGGCTTTAGTTTCACGTGTATCTCTTAAGCCGGCAGAGAAAACCCACCTGATATGCGCTCCACACAATTGAATAGAGACGCCGTTGATTTTCTATGGGAATTGCAGAAATGACTTCTAAGCCTCAAAATAATGACTTTTTTTCCTAAGGTGGTAGGAATGAAACTCAGTGCGGGCTGGATGGGGTCCCCCCTGGGCACCGCAGACCTAAGCTTGTTTAACTCCTACCTCTTAAAGGGACCGAGAAAAAATGACCTTTTCTGCACTCCAATGTAAGTCAATGGGGCGATTTTTTGGCTATGTGCTAGAAATGAAATTCAGTGCGGATTGGATGACAGGCACCCTAGGCACCCAGGATCGGCTTTAGTTTCACGTGTATCTCTTAAGCCGGCAGAGAAAACCCACCTGATATGCGCTCCACACAATTGAATAGAGACGCCGTTGATTTTCTATGGGAATTGCAGAAATGACTTCTAAGCCTCAAAATAATGACTTTTTTTCCTAAGGTGGTAGGAATGAAACTCAGTGCGGGCTGGATGGGGTCCCCCCTGGGCACCGCAGACCTAAGCTTGTTTAACTCCTACCTCTTAAAGGGACCGAGAAAAAATGACCTTTTCTGCACTCCAATGTAAGTCAATGGGGCGATTTTTTGGCTATGTGCTAGAAATGAAATTCAGTGCGGATTGGATGACAGGCACCCTAGGCACCCAGGATCGGCTTTAGTTTCACGTGTATCTCTTAAGCCGGCAGAGAAAACCCACCTGATATGCGCTCCACACAATTGAATAGAGACGCCGTTGATTTTCTATGGGAATTGCAGAAATGACTTCTAAGCCTCAAAATAATGACTTTTTTTCCTAAGGTGGTAGGAATGAAACTCAGTGCGGGCTGGATGGGGTCCCCCCTGGGCACCGCAGACCTAAGCTTGTTTAACTCCTACCTCTTAAAGGGACCGAGAAAAAATGACCTTTTCTGCACTCCAATGTAAGTCAATGGGGCGATTTTTTGGCTATGTGCTAGAAATGAAATTCAGTGCGGATTGGATGACAGGCACCCTAGGCACCCAGGATCGGCTTTAGTTTCACGTGTATCTCTTAAGCCGGCAGAGAAAACCCACCTGATATGCGCTCCACACAATTGAATAGAGACGCCGTTGATTTTCTATGGGAATTGCAGAAATGACTTCTAAGCCTCAAAATAATGACTTTTTTTCCTAAGGTGGTAGGAATGAAACTCAGTGCGGGCTGGATGGGGTCCCCCCTGGGCACCGCAGACCTAAGCTTGTTTAACTCCTACCTCTTAAAGGGACCGAGAAAAAATGACCTTTTCTGCACTCCAATGTAAGTCAATGGGGCGATTTTTTGGCTATGTGCTAGAAATGAAATTCAGTGCGGATTGGATGACAGGCACCCTAGGCACCCAGGATCGGCTTTAGTTTCACGTGTATCTCTTAAGCCGGCAGAGAAAACCCACCTGATATGCGCTCCACACAATTGAATAGAGACGCCGTTGATTTTCTATGGGAATTGCAGAAATGACTTCTAAGCCTCAAAATAATGACTTTTTTTCCTAAGGTGGTAGGAATGAAACTCAGTGCGGGCTGGATGGGGTCCCCCCTGGGCACCGCAGACCTAAGCTTGTTTAACTCCTACCTCTTAAAGGGACCGAGAAAAAATGACCTTTTCTGCACTCCAATGTAAGTCAATGGGGCGATTTTTTGGCTATGTGCTAGAAATGAAATTCAGTGCGGATTGGATGACAGGCACCCTAGGCACCCAGGATCGGCTTTAGTTTCACGTGTATCTCTTAAGCCGGCAGAGAAAACCCACCTGATATGCGCTCCACACAATTGAATAGAGACGCCGTTGATTTTCTATGGGAATTGCAGAAATGACTTCTAAGCCTCAAAATAATGACTTTTTTTCCTAAGGTGGTAGGAATGAAACTCAGTGCGGGCTGGATGGGGTCCCCCCTGGGCACCGCAGACCTAAGCTTGTTTAACTCCTACCTCTTAAAGGGACCGAGAAAAAATGACCTTTTCTGCACTCCAATGTAAGTCAATGGGGCGATTTTTTGGCTATGTGCTAGAAATGAAATTCAGTGCGGATTGGATGACAGGCACCCTAGGCACCCAGGATCGGCTTTAGTTTCACGTGTATCTCTTAAGCCGGCAGAGAAAACCCACCTGATATGCGCTCCACACAATTGAATAGAGACGCCGTTGATTTTCTATGGGAATTGCAGAAATGACTTCTAAGCCTCAAAATAATGACTTTTTTTCCTAAGGTGGTAGGAATGAAACTCAGTGCGGGCTGGATGGGGTCCCCCCTGGGCACCGCAGACCTAAGCTTGTTTAACTCCTACCTCTTAAAGGGACCGAGAAAAAATGACCTTTTCTGCACTCCAATGTAAGTCAATGGGGCGATTTTTTGGCTATGTGCTAGAAATGAAATTCAGTGCGGATTGGATGACAGGCACCCTAGGCACCCAGGATCGGCTTTAGTTTCACGTGTATCTCTTAAGCCGGCAGAGAAAACCCACCTGATATGCGCTCCACACAATTGAATAGAGACGCCGTTGATTTTCTATGGGAATTGCAGAAATGACTTCTAAGCCTCAAAATAATGACTTTTTTTCCTAAGGTGGTAGGAATGAAACTCAGTGCGGGCTGGATGGGGTCCCCCCTGGGCACCGCAGACCTAAGCTTGTTTAACTCCTACCTCTTAAAGGGACCGAGAAAAAATGACCTTTTCTGCACTCCAATGTAAGTCAATGGGGCGATTTTTTGGCTATGTGCTAGAAATGAAATTCAGTGCGGATTGGATGACAGGCACCCTAGGCACCCAGGATCGGCTTTAGTTTCACGTGTATCTCTTAAGCCGGCAGAGAAAACCCACCTGATATGCGCTCCACACAATTGAATAGAGACGCCGTTGATTTTCTATGGGAATTGCAGAAATGACTTCTAAGCCTCAAAATAATGACTTTTTTTCCTAAGGTGGTAGGAATGAAACTCAGTGCGGGCTGGATGGGGTCCCCCCTGGGCACCGCAGACCTAAGCTTGTTTAACTCCTACCTCTTAAAGGGACCGAGAAAAAATGACCTTTTCTGCACTCCAATGTAAGTCAATGGGGCGATTTTTTGGCTATGTGCTAGAAATGAAATTCAGTGCGGATTGGATGACAGGCACCCTAGGCACCCAGGATCGGCTTTAGTTTCACGTGTATCTCTTAAGCCGGCAGAGAAAACCCACCTGATATGCGCTCCACACAATTGAATAGAGACGCCGTTGATTTTCTATGGGAATTGCAGAAATGACTTCTAAGCCTCAAAATAATGACTTTTTTTCCTAAGGTGGTAGGAATGAAACTCAGTGCGGGCTGGATGGGGTCCCCCTGGGCACCGCAGACCTAAGCTTGTTTAACTCCTACCTCTTAAAGGGACCGAGAAAAAATGACCTTTTCTGCACTCCAATGTAAGTCAATGGGGCGATTTTTTGGCTATGTGCTAGAAATGAAATTCAGTGCGGATTGGATGACAGGCACCCTAGGCACCCAGGATCGGCTTTAGTTTCACGTGTATCTCTTAAGCCGGCAGAGAAAACCCACCTGATATGCGCTCCACACAATTGAATAGAGACGCCGTTGATTTTCTATGGGAATTGCAGAAATGACTTCTAAGCCTCAAAATAATGACTTTTTTTCCTAAGGTGGTAGGAATGAAACTCAGTGCGGGCTGGATGGGGTCCCCCCTGGGCACCGCAGACCTAAGCTTGTTTAACTCCTACCTCTTAAAGGGACCGAGAAAAAATGACCTTTTCTGCACTCCAATGTAAGTCAATGGGGCGATTTTTTGGCTATGTGCTAGAAATGAAATTCAGTGCGGATTGGATGACAGGCACCCTAGGCACCCAGGATCGGCTTTAGTTTCACGTGTATCTCTTAAGCCGGCAGAGAAAACCCACCTGATATGCGCTCCACACAATTGAATAGAGACGCCGTTGATTTTCTATGGGAATTGCAGAAATGACTTCTAAGCCTCAAAATAATGACTTTTTTTCCTAAGGTGGTAGGAATGAAACTCAGTGCGGGCTGGATGGGGTCCCCCCTGGGCACCGCAGACCTAAGCTTGTTTAACTCCTACCTCTTAAAGGGACCGAGAAAAAATGACCTTTTCTGCACTCCAATGTAAGTCAATGGGGCGATTTTTTGGCTATGTGCTAGAAATGAAATTCAGTGCGGATTGGATGACAGGCACCCTAGGCACCCAGGATCGGCTTTAGTTTCACGTGTATCTCTTAAGCCGGCAGAGAAAACCCACCTGATATGCGCTCCACACAATTGAATAGAGACGCCGTTGATTTTCTATGGGAATTGCAGAAATGACTTCTAAGCCTCAAAATAATGACTTTTTTTCCTAAGGTGGTAGGAATGAAACTCAGTGCGGGCTGGATGGGGTCCCCCCTGGGCACCGCAGACCTAAGCTTGTTTAACTCCTACCTCTTAAAGGGACCGAGAAAAAATGACCTTTTCTGCACTCCAATGTAAGTCAATGGGGCGATTTTTTGGCTATGTGCTAGAAATGAAATTCAGTGCGGATTGGATGACAGGCACCCTAGGCACCCAGGATCGGCTTTAGTTTCACGTGTATCTCTTAAGCCGGCAGAGAAAACCCACCTGATATGCGCTCCACACAATTGAATAGAGACGCCGTTGATTTTCTATGGGAATTGCAGAAATGACTTCTAAGCCTCAAAATAATGACTTTTTTTCCTAAGGTGGTAGGAATGAAACTCAGTGCGGGCTGGATGGGGTCCCCCCTGGGCACCGCAGACCTAAGCTTGTTTAACTCCTACCTCTTAAAGGGACCGAGAAAAAATGACCTTTTCTGCACTCCAATGTAAGTCAATGGGGCGATTTTTTGGCTATGTGCTAGAAATGAAATTCAGTGCGGATTGGATGACAGGCACCCTAGGCACCCAGGATCGGCTTTAGTTTCACGTGTATCTCTTAAGCCGGCAGAGAAAACCCACCTGATATGCGCTCCACACAATTGAATAGAGACGCCGTTGATTTTCTATGGGAATTGCAGAAATGACTTCTAAGCCTCAAAATAATGACTTTTTTTCCTAAGGTGGTAGGAATGAAACTCAGTGCGGGCTGGATGGGGTCCCCCCTGGGCACCGCAGACCTAAGCTTGTTTAACTCCTACCTCTTAAAGGGACCGAGAAAAAATGACCTTTTCTGCACTCCAATGTAAGTCAATGGGGCGATTTTTTGGCTATGTGCTAGAAATGAAATTCAGTGCGGATTGGATGACAGGCACCCTAGGCACCCAGGATCGGCTTTAGTTTCACGTGTATCTCTTAAGCCGGCAGAGAAAACCCACCTGATATGCGCTCCACACAATTGAATAGAGACGCCGTTGATTTTCTATGGGAATTGCAGAAATGACTTCTAAGCCTCAAAATAATGACTTTTTTTCCTAAGGTGGTAGGAATGAAACTCAGTGCGGGCTGGATGGGGTCCCCCCTGGGCACCGCAGACCTAAGCTTGTTTAACTCCTACCTCTTAAAGGGACCGAGAAAAAATGACCTTTTCTGCACTCCAATGTAAGTCAATGGGGCGATTTTTTGGCTATGTGCTAGAAATGAAATTCAGTGCGGATTGGATGACAGGCACCCTAGGCACCCAGGATCGGCTTTAGTTTCACGTGTATCTCTTAAGCCGGCAGAGAAAACCCACCTGATATGCGCTCCACACAATTGAATAGAGACGCCGTTGATTTTCTATGGGAATTGCAGAAATGACTTCTAAGCCTCAAAATAATGACTTTTTTTCCTAAGGTGGTAGGAATGAAACTCAGTGCGGGCTGGATGGGGTCCCCCCTGGGCACCGCAGACCTAAGCTTGTTTAACTCCTACCTCTTAAAGGGACCGAGAAAAAATGACCTTTTCTGCACTCCAATGTAAGTCAATGGGGCGATTTTTTGGCTATGTGCTAGAAATGAAATTCAGTGCGGATTGGATGACAGGCACCCTAGGCACCCAGGATCGGCTTTAGTTTCACGTGTATCTCTTAAGCCGGCAGAGAAAACCCACCTGATATGCGCTCCACACAATTGAATAGAGACGCCGTTGATTTTCTATGGGAATTGCAGAAATGACTTCTAAGCCTCAAAATAATGACTTTTTTTCCTAAGGTGGTAGGAATGAAACTCAGTGCGGGCTGGATGGGGTCCCCCCTGGGCACCGCAGACCTAAGCTTGTTTAACTCCTACCTCTTAAAGGGACCGAGAAAAAATGACCTTTTCTGCACTCCAATGTAAGTCAATGGGGCGATTTTTTGGCTATGTGCTAGAAATGAAATTCAGTGCGGATTGGATGACAGGCACCCTAGGCACCCAGGATCGGCTTTAGTTTCACGTGTATCTCTTAAGCCGGCAGAGAAAACCCACCTGATATGCGCTCCACACAATTGAATAGAGACGCCGTTGATTTTCTATGGGAATTGCAGAAATGACTTCTAAGCCTCAAAATAATGACTTTTTTTCCTAAGGTGGTAGGAATGAAACTCAGTGCGGGCTGGATGGGGTCCCCCCTGGGCACCGCAGACCTAAGCTTGTTTAACTCCTACCTCTTAAAGGGACCGAGAAAAAATGACCTTTTCTGCACTCCAATGTAAGTCAATGGGGCGATTTTTTGGCTATGTGCTAGAAATGAAATTCAGTGCGGATTGGATGACAGGCACCCTAGGCACCCAGGATCGGCTTTAGTTTCACGTGTATCTCTTAAGCCGGCAGAGAAAACCCACCTGATATGCGCTCCACACAATTGAATAGAGACGCCGTTGATTTTCTATGGGAATTGCAGAAATGACTTCTAAGCCTCAAAATAATGACTTTTTTTCCTAAGGTGGTAGGAATGAAACTCAGTGCGGGCTGGATGGGGTCCCCCCTGGGCACCGCAGACCTAAGCTTGTTTAACTCCTACCTCTTAAAGGGACCGAGAAAAAATGACCTTTTCTGCACTCCAATGTAAGTCAATGGGGCGATTTTTTGGCTATGTGCTAGAAATGAAATTCAGTGCGGATTGGATGACAGGCACCCTAGGCACCCAGGATCGGCTTTAGTTTCACGTGTATCTCTTAAGCCGGCAGAGAAAACCCACCTGATATGCGCTCCACACAATTGAATAGAGACGCCGTTGATTTTCTATGGGAATTGCAGAAATGACTTCTAAGCCTCAAAATAATGACTTTTTTTCCTAAGGTGGTAGGAATGAAACTCAGTGCGGGCTGGATGGGGTCCCCCCTGGGCACCGCAGACCTAAGCTTGTTTAACTCCTACCTCTTAAAGGGACCGAGAAAAAATGACCTTTTCTGCACTCCAATGTAAGTCAATGGGGCGATTTTTTGGCTATGTGCTAGAAATGAAATTCAGTGCGGATTGGATGACAGGCACCCTAGGCACCCAGGATCGGCTTTAGTTTCACGTGTATCTCTTAAGCCGGCAGAGAAAACCCACCTGATATGCGCTCCACACAATTGAATAGAGACGCCGTTGATTTTCTATGGGAATTGCAGAAATGACTTCTAAGCCTCAAAATAATGACTTTTTTTCCTAAGGTGGTAGGAATGAAACTCAGTGCGGGCTGGATGGGGTCCCCCCTGGGCACCGCAGACCTAAGCTTGTTTAACTCCTACCTCTTAAAGGGACCGAGAAAAAATGACCTTTTCTGCACTCCAATGTAAGTCAATGGGGCGATTTTTTGGCTATGTGCTAGAAATGAAATTCAGTGCGGATTGGATGACAGGCACCCTAGGCACCCAGGATCGGCTTTAGTTTCACGTGTATCTCTTAAGCCGGCAGAGAAAACCCACCTGATATGCGCTCCACACAATTGAATAGAGACGCCGTTGATTTTCTATGGGAATTGCAGAAATGACTTCTAAGCCTCAAAATAATGACTTTTTTTCCTAAGGTGGTAGGAATGAAACTCAGTGCGGGCTGGATGGGGTCCCCCCTGGGCACCGCAGACCTAAGCTTGTTTAACTCCTACCTCTTAAAGGGACCGAGAAAAAATGACCTTTTCTGCACTCCAATGTAAGTCAATGGGGCGATTTTTTGGCTATGTGCTAGAAATGAAATTCAGTGCGGATTGGATGACAGGCACCCTAGGCACCCAGGATCGGCTTTAGTTTCACGTGTATCTCTTAAGCCGGCAGAGAAAACCCACCTGATATGCGCTCCACACAATTGAATAGAGACGCCGTTGATTTTCTATGGGAATTGCAGAAATGACTTCTAAGCCTCAAAATAATGACTTTTTTTCCTAAGGTGGTAGGAATGAAACTCAGTGCGGGCTGGATGGGGTCCCCCCTGGGCACCGCAGACCTAAGCTTGTTTAACTCCTACCTCTTAAAGGGACCGAGAAAAAATGACCTTTTCTGCACTCCAATGTAAGTCAATGGGGCGATTTTTTGGCTATGTGCTAGAAATGAAATTCAGTGCGGATTGGATGACAGGCACCCTAGGCACCCAGGATCGGCTTTAGTTTCACGTGTATCTCTTAAGCCGGCAGAGAAAACCCACCTGATATGCGCTCCACACAATTGAATAGAGACGCCGTTGATTTTCTATGGGAATTGCAGAAATGACTTCTAAGCCTCAAAATAATGACTTTTTTTCCTAAGGTGGTAGGAATGAAACTCAGTGCGGGCTGGATGGGGTCCCCCCTGGGCACCGCAGACCTAAGCTTGTTTAACTCCTACCTCTTAAAGGGACCGAGAAAAAATGACCTTTTCTGCACTCCAATGTAAGTCAATGGGGCGATTTTTTGGCTATGTGCTAGAAATGAAATTCAGTGCGGATTGGATGACAGGCACCCTAGGCACCCAGGATCGGCTTTAGTTTCACGTGTATCTCTTAAGCCGGCAGAGAAAACCCACCTGATATGCGCTCCACACAATTGAATAGAGACGCCGTTGATTTTCTATGGGAATTGCAGAAATGACTTCTAAGCCTCAAAATAATGACTTTTTTTCCTAAGGTGGTAGGAATGAAACTCAGTGCGGGCTGGATGGGGTCCCCCCTGGGCACCGCAGACCTAAGCTTGTTTAACTCCTACCTCTTAAAGGGACCGAGAAAAAATGACCTTTTCTGCACTCCAATGTAAGTCAATGGGGCGATTTTTTGGCTATGTGCTAGAAATGAAATTCAGTGCGGATTGGATGACAGGCACCCTAGGCACCCAGGATCGGCTTTAGTTTCACGTGTATCTCTTAAGCCGGCAGAGAAAACCCACCTGATATGCGCTCCACACAATTGAATAGAGACGCCGTTGATTTTCTATGGGAATTGCAGAAATGACTTCTAAGCCTCAAAATAATGACTTTTTTTCCTAAGGTGGTAGGAATGAAACTCAGTGCGGGCTGGATGGGGTCCCCCCTGGGCACCGCAGACCTAAGCTTGTTTAACTCCTACCTCTTAAAGGGACCGAGAAAAAATGACCTTTTCTGCACTCCAATGTAAGTCAATGGGGCGATTTTTTGGCTATGTGCTAGAAATGAAATTCAGTGCGGATTGGATGACAGGCACCCTAGGCACCCAGGATCGGCTTTAGTTTCACGTGTATCTCTTAAGCCGGCAGAGAAAACCCACCTGATATGCGCTCCACACAATTGAATAGAGACGCCGTTGATTTTCTATGGGAATTGCAGAAATGACTTCTAAGCCTCAAAATAATGACTTTTTTTCCTAAGGTGGTAGGAATGAAACTCAGTGCGGGCTGGATGGGGTCCCCCCTGGGCACCGCAGACCTAAGCTTGTTTAACTCCTACCTCTTAAAGGGACCGAGAAAAAATGACCTTTTCTGCACTCCAATGTAAGTCAATGGGGCGATTTTTTGGCTATGTGCTAGAAATGAAATTCAGTGCGGATTGGATGACAGGCACCCTAGGCACCCAGGATCGGCTTTAGTTTCACGTGTATCTCTTAAGCCGGCAGAGAAAACCCACCTGATATGCGCTCCACACAATTGAATAGAGACGCCGTTGATTTTCTATGGGAATTGCAGAAATGACTTCTAAGCCTCAAAATAATGACTTTTTTTCCTAAGGTGGTAGGAATGAAACTCAGTGCGGGCTGGATGGGGTCCCCCCTGGGCACCGCAGACCTAAGCTTGTTTAACTCCTACCTCTTAAAGGGACCGAGAAAAAATGACCTTTTCTGCACTCCAATGTAAGTCAATGGGGCGATTTTTTGGCTATGTGCTAGAAATGAAATTCAGTGCGGATTGGATGACAGGCACCCTAGGCACCCAGGATCGGCTTTAGTTTCACGTGTATCTCTTAAGCCGGCAGAGAAAACCCACCTGATATGCGCTCCACACAATTGAATAGAGACGCCGTTGATTTTCTATGGGAATTGCAGAAATGACTTCTAAGCCTCAAAATAATGACTTTTTTTCCTAAGGTGGTAGGAATGAAACTCAGTGCGGGCTGGATGGGGTCCCCCCTGGGCACCGCAGACCTAAGCTTGTTTAACTCCTACCTCTTAAAGGGACCGAGAAAAAATGACCTTTTCTGCACTCCAATGTAAGTCAATGGGGCGATTTTTTGGCTATGTGCTAGAAATGAAATTCAGTGCGGATTGGATGACAGGCACCCTAGGCACCCAGGATCGGCTTTAGTTTCACGTGTATCTCTTAAGCCGGCAGAGAAAACCCACCTGATATGCGCTCCACACAATTGAATAGAGACGCCGTTGATTTTCTATGGGAATTGCAGAAATGACTTCTAAGCCTCAAAATAATGACTTTTTTTCCTAAGGTGGTAGGAATGAAACTCAGTGCGGGCTGGATGGGGTCCCCCCTGGGCACCGCAGACCTAAGCTTGTTTAACTCCTACCTCTTAAAGGGACCGAGAAAAAATGACCTTTTCTGCACTCCAATGTAAGTCAATGGGGCGATTTTTTGGCTATGTGCTAGAAATGAAATTCAGTGCGGATTGGATGACAGGCACCCTAGGCACCCAGGATCGGCTTTAGTTTCACGTGTATCTCTTAAGCCGGCAGAGAAAACCCACCTGATATGCGCTCCACACAATTGAATAGAGACGCCGTTGATTTTCTATGGGAATTGCAGAAATGACTTCTAAGCCTCAAAATAATGACTTTTTTTCCTAAGGTGGTAGGAATGAAACTCAGTGCGGGCTGGATGGGGTCCCCCCTGGGCACCGCAGACCTAAGCTTGTTTAACTCCTACCTCTTAAAGGGACCGAGAAAAAATGACCTTTTCTGCACTCCAATGTAAGTCAATGGGGCGATTTTTTGGCTATGTGCTAGAAATGAAATTCAGTGCGGATTGGATGACAGGCACCCTAGGCACCCAGGATCGGCTTTAGTTTCACGTGTATCTCTTAAGCCGGCAGAGAAAACCCACCTGATATGCGCTCCACACAATTGAATAGAGACGCCGTTGATTTTCTATGGGAATTGCAGAAATGACTTCTAAGCCTCAAAATAATGACTTTTTTTCCTAAGGTGGTAGGAATGAAACTCAGTGCGGGCTGGATGGGGTCCCCCCTGGGCACCGCAGACCTAAGCTTGTTTAACTCCTACCTCTTAAAGGGACCGAGAAAAAATGACCTTTTCTGCACTCCAATGTAAGTCAATGGGGCGATTTTTTGGCTATGTGCTAGAAATGAAATTCAGTGCGGATTGGATGACAGGCACCCTAGGCACCCAGGATCGGCTTTAGTTTCACGTGTATCTCTTAAGCCGGCAGAGAAAACCCACCTGATATGCGCTCCACACAATTGAATAGAGACGCCGTTGATTTTCTATGGGAATTGCAGAAATGACTTCTAAGCCTCAAAATAATGACTTTTTTTCCTAAGGTGGTAGGAATGAAACTCAGTGCGGGCTGGATGGGGTCCCCCCTGGGCACCGCAGACCTAAGCTTGTTTAACTCCTACCTCTTAAAGGGACCGAGAAAAAATGACCTTTTCTGCACTCCAATGTAAGTCAATGGGGCGATTTTTTGGCTATGTGCTAGAAATGAAATTCAGTGCGGATTGGATGACAGGCACCCTAGGCACCCAGGATCGGCTTTAGTTTCACGTGTATCTCTTAAGCCGGCAGAGAAAACCCACCTGATATGCGCTCCACACAATTGAATAGAGACGCCGTTGATTTTCTATGGGAATTGCAGAAATGACTTCTAAGCCTCAAAATAATGACTTTTTTTCCTAAGGTGGTAGGAATGAAACTCAGTGCGGGCTGGATGGGGTCCCCCCTGGGCACCGCAGACCTAAGCTTGTTTAACTCCTACCTCTTAAAGGGACCGAGAAAAAATGACCTTTTCTGCACTCCAATGTAAGTCAATGGGGCGATTTTTTGGCTATGTGCTAGAAATGAAATTCAGTGCGGATTGGATGACAGGCACCCTAGGCACCCAGGATCGGCTTTAGTTTCACGTGTATCTCTTAAGCCGGCAGAGAAAACCCACCTGATATGCGCTCCACACAATTGAATAGAGACGCCGTTGATTTTCTATGGGAATTGCAGAAATGACTTCTAAGCCTCAAAATAATGACTTTTTTTCCTAAGGTGGTAGGAATGAAACTCAGTGCGGGCTGGATGGGGTCCCCCTGGGCACCGCAGACCTAAGCTTGTTTAACTCCTACCTCTTAAAGGGACCGAGAAAAAATGACCTTTTCTGCACTCCAATGTAAGTCAATGGGGCGATTTTTTGGCTATGTGCTAGAAATGAAATTCAGTGCGGATTGGATGACAGGCACCCTAGGCACCCAGGATCGGCTTTAGTTTCACGTGTATCTCTTAAGCCGGCAGAGAAAACCCACCTGATATGCGCTCCACACAATTGAATAGAGACGCCGTTGATTTTCTATGGGAATTGCAGAAATGACTTCTAAGCCTCAAAATAATGACTTTTTTTCCTAAGGTGGTAGGAATGAAACTCAGTGCGGGCTGGATGGGGTCCCCCTGGGCACCGCAGACCTAAGCTTGTTTAACTCCTACCTCTTAAAGGGACCGAGAAAAAATGACCTTTTCTGCACTCCAATGTAAGTCAATGGGGCGATTTTTTGGCTATGTGCTAGAAATGAAATTCAGTGCGGATTGGATGACAGGCACCCTAGGCACCCAGGATCGGCTTTAGTTTCACGTGTATCTCTTAAGCCGGCAGAGAAAACCCACCTGATATGCGCTCCACACAATTGAATAGAGACGCCGTTGATTTTCTATGGGAATTGCAGAAATGACTTCTAAGCCTCAAAATAATGACTTTTTTTCCTAAGGTGGTAGGAATGAAACTCAGTGCGGGCTGGATGGGGTCCCCCCTGGGCACCGCAGACCTAAGCTTGTTTAACTCCTACCTCTTAAAGGGACCGAGAAAAAATGACCTTTTCTGCACTCCAATGTAAGTCAATGGGGCGATTTTTTGGCTATGTGCTAGAAATGAAATTCAGTGCGGATTGGATGACAGGCACCCTAGGCACCCAGGATCGGCTTTAGTTTCACGTGTATCTCTTAAGCCGGCAGAGAAAACCCACCTGATATGCGCTCCACACAATTGAATAGAGACGCCGTTGATTTTCTATGGGAATTGCAGAAATGACTTCTAAGCCTCAAAATAATGACTTTTTTTCCTAAGGTGGTAGGAATGAAACTCAGTGCGGGCTGGATGGGGTCCCCCCTGGGCACCGCAGACCTAAGCTTGTTTAACTCCTACCTCTTAAAGGGACCGAGAAAAAATGACCTTTTCTGCACTCCAATGTAAGTCAATGGGGCGATTTTTTGGCTATGTGCTAGAAATGAAATTCAGTGCGGATTGGATGACAGGCACCCTAGGCACCCAGGATCGGCTTTAGTTTCACGTGTATCTCTTAAGCCGGCAGAGAAAACCCACCTGATATGCGCTCCACACAATTGAATAGAGACGCCGTTGATTTTCTATGGGAATTGCAGAAATGACTTCTAAGCCTCAAAATAATGACTTTTTTTCCTAAGGTGGTAGGAATGAAACTCAGTGCGGGCTGGATGGGGTCCCCCCTGGGCACCGCAGACCTAAGCTTGTTTAACTCCTACCTCTTAAAGGGACCGAGAAAAAATGACCTTTTCTGCACTCCAATGTAAGTCAATGGGGCGATTTTTTGGCTATGTGCTAGAAATGAAATTCAGTGCGGATTGGATGACAGGCACCCTAGGCACCCAGGATCGGCTTTAGTTTCACGTGTATCTCTTAAGCCGGCAGAGAAAACCCACCTGATATGCGCTCCACACAATTGAATAGAGACGCCGTTGATTTTCTATGGGAATTGCAGAAATGACTTCTAAGCCTCAAAATAATGACTTTTTTTCCTAAGGTGGTAGGAATGAAACTCAGTGCGGGCTGGATGGGGTCCCCCCTGGGCACCGCAGACCTAAGCTTGTTTAACTCCTACCTCTTAAAGGGACCGAGAAAAAATGACCTTTTCTGCACTCCAATGTAAGTCAATGGGGCGATTTTTTGGCTATGTTCTAGAAATGAAATTCAGTGCGGATTGGATGACAGGCACCCTAGGCACCCAGGATCGGCTTTAGTTTCACGTGTATCTCTTAAGCCGGCAGAGAAAACCCACCTGATATGCGCTCCACACAATTGAATAGAGACGCCGTTGATTTTCTATGGGAATTGCAGAAATGACTTCTAAGCCTCAAAATAATGACTTTTTTTCCTAAGGTGGTAGGAATGAAACTCAGTGCGGGCTGGATGGGGTCCCCCCTGGGCACCGCAGACCTAAGCTTGTTTAACTCCTACCTCTTAAAGGGACCGAGAAAAAATGACCTTTTCTGCACTCCAATGTAAGTCAATGGGGCGATTTTTTGGCTATGTGCTAGAAATGAAATTCAGTGCGGATTGGATGACAGGCACCCTAGGCACCCAGGATCGGCTTTAGTTTCACGTGTATCTCTTAAGCCGGCAGAGAAAACCCACCTGATATGCGCTCCACACAATTGAATAGAGACGCCGTTGATTTTCTATGGGAATTGCAGAAATGACTTCTAAGCCTCAAAATAATGACTTTTTTTCCTAAGGTGGTAGGAATGAAACTCAGTGCGGGCTGGATGGGGTCCCCCTGGGCACCGCAGACCTAAGCTTGTTTAACTCCTACCTCTTAAAGGGACCGAGAAAAAATGACCTTTTCTGCACTCCAATGTAAGTCAATGGGGCGATTTTTTGGCTATGTGCTAGAAATGAAATTCAGTGCGGATTGGATGACAGGCACCCTAGGCACCCAGGATCGGCTTTAGTTTCACGTGTATCTCTTAAGCCGGCAGAGAAAACCCACCTGATATGCGCTCCACACAATTGAATAGAGACGCCGTTGATTTTCTATGGGAATTGCAGAAATGACTTCTAAGCCTCAAAATAATGACTTTTTTTCCTAAGGTGGTAGGAATGAAACTCAGTGCGGGCTGGATGGGGTCCCCCCTGGGCACCGCAGACCTAAGCTTGTTTAACTCCTACCTCTTAAAGGGACCGAGAAAAAATGACCTTTTCTGCACTCCAATGTAAGTCAATGGGGCGATTTTTTGGCTATGTGCTAGAAATGAAATTCAGTGCGGATTGGATGACAGGCACCCTAGGCACCCAGGATCGGCTTTAGTTTCACGTGTATCTCTTAAGCCGGCAGAGAAAACCCACCTGATATGCGCTCCACACAATTGAATAGAGACGCCGTTGATTTTCTATGGGAATTGCAGAAATGACTTCTAAGCCTCAAAATAATGACTTTTTTTCCTAAGGTGGTAGGAATGAAACTCAGTGCGGGCTGGATGGGGTCCCCCCTGGGCACCGCAGACCTAAGCTTGTTTAACTCCTACCTCTTAAAGGGACCGAGAAAAAATGACCTTTTCTGCACTCCAATGTAAGTCAATGGGGCGATTTTTTGGCTATGTGCTAGAAATGAAATTCAGTGCGGATTGGATGACAGGCACCCTAGGCACCCAGGATCGGCTTTAGTTTCACGTGTATCTCTTAAGCCGGCAGAGAAAACCCACCTGATATGCGCTCCACACAATTGAATAGAGACGCCGTTGATTTTCTATGGGAATTGCAGAAATGACTTCTAAGCCTCAAAATAATGACTTTTTTTCCTAAGGTGGTAGGAATGAAACTCAGTGCGGGCTGGATGGGGTCCCCCCTGGGCACCGCAGACCTAAGCTTGTTTAACTCCTACCTCTTAAAGGGACCGAGAAAAAATGACCTTTTCTGCACTCCAATGTAAGTCAATGGGGCGATTTTTTGGCTATGTGCTAGAAATGAAATTCAGTGCGGATTGGATGACAGGCACCCTAGGCACCCAGGATCGGCTTTAGTTTCACGTGTATCTCTTAAGCCGGCAGAGAAAACCCACCTGATATGCGCTCCACACAATTGAATAGAGACGCCGTTGATTTTCTATGGGAATTGCAGAAATGACTTCTAAGCCTCAAAATAATGACTTTTTTTCCTAAGGTGGTAGGAATGAAACTCAGTGCGGGCTGGATGGGGTCCCCCCTGGGCACCGCAGACCTAAGCTTGTTTAACTCCTACCTCTTAAAGGGACCGAGAAAAAATGACCTTTTCTGCACTCCAATGTAAGTCAATGGGGCGATTTTTTGGCTATGTGCTAGAAATGAAATGCAGTGCGGATTGGATGACAGGCACCCTAGGCACCCAGGATCGGCTTTAGTTTCACGTGTATCTCTTAAGCCGGCAGAGAAAACCCACCTGATATGCGCTCCACACAATTGAATAGAGACGCCGTTGATTTTCTATGGGAATTGCAGAAATGACTTCTAAGCCTCAAAATAATGACTTTTTTTCCTAAGGTGGTAGGAATGAAACTCAGTGCGGGCTGGATGGGGTCCCCCCTGGGCACCGCACCTAAGCTTGTTTAACTCCTACCTCTTAAAGGGACCGAGAAAAATGACCTTTTCTGCACTCCAATGTAAGTCAATGGGGCGATTTTTGGCTATGTGCTAGAAATGAAATTCAGTGCGGATTGGATGACAGGCACCCTAGGCACCCAGGATCGGCTTTAGTTTCACGTGTATCTCTTAAGCCGGCAGAGAAAACCCACCTGATATGCGCTCCACACAATTGAATAGAGACGCCGTTGATTTCTAGGAATTGAAATGACTTCTAACTCAAAATTCCTTTTTTTTAAGTGGTAGGCGAAACTCAGGGTAAGGATGGGGTCCCCCTGGGCACCGCAGAAAGCTTGCTTAGCCAGTACCAATCAAAAAGGATACCTGGAAAAGAGGCCGGATCAAACCAATGACACAGAGTTCGTTTTGCAGCGAATTTAAAAGGGAGGATGTGTTGTGCGCTACGGACTTCAAGAACAGGAATTCCCGTTAGGTAAAGTACAAAATTCTACATTCTTGCAGTCCTAAGGCGGCACACCATGGCGACTACACAGCAGTGTAAAGAACAAACGGTTGGGGAATTAATCCAATACTAGACAAATAATACTTTTCTGCTTATGCTGCTTTTTTAGGGATGAAAATCAGTGCGGGTAAAAAAGGTCCCCCTTTTCTTAAGACCTAAGCAGCTCTCAGCCTCTTAAGAACGATCTTGAAAATCCAGGCCAGTCAACTGAACATGCCCTGCTGAATAAGCGTAGTCTCATCTAGAGCATTGAGGAATAAGAGTGACAAGCCATAAGCATTATTTTTATATTTCTTGAGGCTGGGAAGTTCTCCTTTTCCCGCAGAAACAAATAATAGGTTTCCCAGAAGTAGCATTCTATCATCCAGGGGATTGATGAAGATCTGAAAGAAGCGTCTGAAGGAGGAAAGATAATCCTTGAACCATGGCTAATTGTTATTTAAGCCAACTGGAGGAGAAAGATTGGAAGCCCACCCATCTTCTGAAACAGAACGGGCTAAAGACACCAAAGGACCTTTTGGAATTTCCAATTGTATGCTGTAGTCCAAAGCATCTATCGTGTAAGCATAAAAAGCTCCAAAGCCTACCCCATATTCTAAGCCGAAAAGATCCCGGCCTGATAGGGCTGAACAAAGCATCCTAGGAGGGAGTTCCAGGTGAGGCGAGTGCTTCGCCCAAACTAAAAGATTTTTTGGACTGAAAACCAGATGGCTGGTTTATTGTACTTCCCTTCCTCGTACCAAATAAACAGCAGAGTTATAGCTGGAACTGAAAAACCTTTTATCCCTGTAAAATGATTACAAAATAGTCAGGTATCAAGGGTCCCCGACCGCCTAGTACGGGTCCGGAGAACACGCCCTGTGAATATAGATAGCTTAAAAAAAAAATGGAAAGGAGTTTATGACTAACACAATGAGCATACTTCAACCAGACGGCATTTTATAAGGGATAGAACGGAACCTCGAGCCGGTTGTCAGAAATGACAAGTTCTGTTAGCTAAGAGTTGTTCCTTGGATTACTAGAATCTATGGAGAGGCTGTACACAAGGTAGGACAAAAAAAGAGAAACCAGAAGTTACTCTTAAAGGGAGGACGAATGTCCAACACCTCAAAATTATGTCCATTTCTATGGCAGGTAGGATGAAACCAAAGGGAAGGGAAAGAGCTGCACCCCGGTTCCCGGATCTCTTCCTTTCCTCTCGTAGTCGGATTCAGAGAGGAGAACTTCAAAAGCCAGGGAACACCCGCTGAATACCTACCAAAGTATCAGGACACCTTTTCCGCAAATCCATAGAATGCGTGCTCTTGGAAAAAGAGCCATGATAGGGCTGGGTAATCTGTGATTCCGACTGGTACGTTCTGGCAGGAGAATAAATCTGAAAACAACAACTCTAGAAAAAGGGCCAGCACAAAAAAACATTTTCATAGTCTCCTTAGAATGTCGGTATTAACAATACAGGAGGCTTCCCTGTAAGCGTGGAGAATGAAATCGCCTAAAAAAGGTTCTCCCCGCTAGCTAGGAGTAGACTGCGCAGGATCGACTTGAGACAATTCTCCTAGCCGCATAAAGAAAAACACACCGAACCGGTTAGATGACAAAAAGTAATACATCCCAGATCCATAAACGGGGAATGTGAAAACAAATACAGTTAAACATTTATCATGACTAATGGTCAATGATAGAGCTAGGATTGCATCGCAAGGATCCCATCGAGGCGTGATGATCCTAAGCAGGGTTAGACAGTAAGTTAGTGTGAAATGCAAACCCAAGTCTTGAATTGTGGGGGGATACCATCACAGACAGGGATTAGTTTCCTACTTACGAGACTCCAGAGTGTAGCTCACTAAGATCAGGTAACAAAAAATTTTTTTTTTTTTTGTTTTTCAGCAGGCAAGAAAATCATTTTAAGTCTCATACAAACAGGAGGACTAATGTGCCGGAAATGTACTTACAATTGAGGAGAGGGCGATGAGCGACCAGCTAGGATAATGAGCAGCCGCCTTCTGGATATACTGTTCCGGACAGCCATATCCACTATAGGGCAGAGTATGTAAGCAAAAACTGACGTGAATGGCGGCGGTAACAAGAGGAGAACTGGTTGGATTCCAGAGAGGATGTCAGTAAGCGTGCTGGTTTGACAGTTCAGTCCGGGGTAACACTTTAGTCGGCTAGGATACACAGCCCCAACATCCCTTAGGGCCCTGTTCCAAAGTCTCAGCTGTAGTAGGACACACAGCCAAATCCTTACGATTTCTCTCAGTCCTAATAAAGAAATTTTGCAAAATTGGTGAAAGACAGAGGGATAATGAAGGATTACATAGAGCTAAGATATAGATCATCACTGATAGCTTGAAAAGCCATTATAGGGCGAGCAAGGGCCCCTGTTCACTTTGTACGAATTGCAGAAATGACTTTCTGGAAGCCAATTAATCGTTTTTTCAAATGGCGGGAAAACTTCAGTGGCGGGTGGTATTGACTTGTTCCTGGCGCCACTCCCCCCTAAAAAGAGCTTATAACTTCTCCCTGAAAAAACGGGGAGGCAGGTAACGAGAAGTTCACACAGAAAAAACATTTTCCAGTACTTAGCTTTAGAAGGCATAATGGCCGCCGATCCCGAGACCGAGACTCCGGATCCTCCTGTCTCCTCAGCGGGAAAGTGAAAATTTCAGCCGGCAGAGAAACCCTCCTGTGCGTTAACTGCAGGTGGACTGAGATGGTGTTCAGAACAGCTGACGTGCGCATTTAGTCGTCCGCTGAAAAAAGTCAAGTGGCTAATTTTTGCGCCAGAGGTAAAAATCTGCATCCAATAAGAGGATTGTAGCATGGACGGTATCAGACCTGCCACCAGCAGACCTAGTGTTTACACTCCTAATCTCTTATAGTGACGGGAAAAAAATAACCGTCATCCAAGAGAATGATAGGTAACAATAACATGTCCCCTGTGTGATCTGGATGAATGCAGGTCTGAATCCCGTTATCGATAGGGGACAGGCAAAGGACCGGGAAACAAAATCCTGCGTCATCCGAATGCAAGCAGGCCTGGACAAACCGATCGTCCAAAGGAGGATGGTGCAGATCAGGATAAATAAGAATTGGGAAGAACATAGATTATAGTTCTGATGGCATCCTGCTGTCTTTCAGGGGCGAGACCGAGACTGTAAAACTGCAGAGTGGTCCCAAGCTGTCATGCTTGTGTCCACAACACTGTTCAAGCACTGATGTTCAGGCTCTCCCGCAGAATGATCCTCAAGGGGAGAAAATGATGATAGGGCTGTCAAAATCTGTGACCCTCTGCGGATGTATCTTGCAGGAGAGTTCATTTCTGAAAACAGAAAATGGAAACAGAAAAACCCAGGAGCCAACAGAAGGGAATTTTTGCGAGTACGATAACGGGCACAAAATGTTAAACAAACCCAGTGAAACAAACCCTCAGAAACTACCTCAGAAGGGGGAAATTCATAGGACTTGAATAATACACTCATCCAGGGCGCAGAAATTACAGAAACCCTCCCATCTGCTATAGTGTAAGATGGAGTGAAAGCAGAAACCTAAACACAGGGAAAAAACTTTATACGAACTCAAAAATACCGTTTAATAGTCACAGTATAATAAATCAGTACAATGGTGGACTTTCCCGAGTTTGCAGAAAAAAATTCCAATTCCCCCTAGTGTTCACAGCAAAAATAGCAGAGTAGAACAGTGATCTCCCAATATAGAAACAGCTAGGGGATTCCCCTCAGAATTAGAGGAGAGAGAGAGAAGCAGACAAAATATCCAACTCAACACAATTGAATAAAACCACGCCGTAGGGAGTTTCTCTGGGAAGCAGAATGACATAGAATACTCTCCCAAAGAGCTCAATGATTCACAAGATTTCCCAATGAAAAAGTAGCATGATGGGAGTGAGATAGTAAAACAAAGCTCATGATCAACACAGTACAGAATCATACTTTAACGGCTGTATAACCCTTGCTAACGATGATGATCAACGATAAGGAGGGGAAAACAGAATATGAATAAAAAAAACCTCAGGAATTTCCTATGGCTACGCAGAAAGGCGCTTCATAACGCTTTCAGCACCTGACTCTTTAGCTGAAAAAAGGTAAGGCACAGAGACCGGGATGATGCCGATGCAGGGCCCTAATTGGCACCAACTACCTAAAGGAGGAGGCCGGTAATACCTTAATGATGGTGACAGACTGAAACATACACACCCTCTTTCAGCATGGACAGGCGTAGCGAAAAGAAATTCAGTGCGGCAGGATGCTCAGCACCCTGGCACGCAGGTGGACGCACGCCGGCACCTCGTGCTTAAGAGGCGGGAAAACCCACGGGCTGATTGCGCCAAAATTCAAGATTACAACCTGATTTTCTATTGGAATGCCAGAAATGACCTAAACAGCTAAATGAATTTTAAACGGGAAAAACACCACCATAGATAACTGGCGGTGTTAGAACTCACCTGGGCCCGCGGCTGTAACTCCTACCTCAGGGACGAGAAAATAGACCTTTTCTGCACTCAAATGAAGTATGGGTCCGTTTTTAGGTCCTAGCAAATCAATTCATCTGCATGTCAGGTGATCAGGGACCTTTGCACCCGCGGCTTTAGGTACGTGTCTCTTAAGCCCCAGAGGACGGGAGTAGGTACACAGAGCCTGCATCAAATGAATGTATGGTGGAAATGACCTTAGGCCTCAGAATATGAGGTTTTCTGCATGTCAGGTCATCAATGGGAAGGACTTGTCCCGGGCATGCAGGTTCTTGTCCCATTCATCCCCAGGGACCGAGTAGGTAGACAGGAACCTGCAACAAATGAATGTTTTGGGGTTCGCAAATTAAGTCCTCCGCATTATCAGGCATTGCAGGTCGGTCAATCTCGGGAGGACTTGCGGACAGGGATTGACAAACGAGATTGGAGAACCATATATTATGTTTGTTTTTGAAGTCCTGGTCCAACTTCTAGATCCCTCAAGGGATGACAGATTCAAGGGCAGACTGCAACCGTAGCTGGTCTCCAAGTCTGAAAACATGCTTGTGCCAGCAAACACTGCTCAGCAAATCTGAAAAAACACTTTTCTGCAACTCCAATGTAAGTCAAAAAGGCATAATTTTTTGGCTATGTGCAGAAAAAAAATTCAGTGCGGTTGGATGACAGGCCCCTATACCAGGTCCCTTTGATTGGTTGTAGCATGTCTATTCTGCTTAGCCTCCGGGATCATAGATAACCACCTGGATGTGCCGCCACATTAGGAATAGCAAGACGCCGTTGATTTTCTATGGGAATTGCAGAAATGACTTCTAAGCCTCAAAATAGGAATGAAACTCAGTGCGGGCTGGATGGGGTTCCCCCTGGGCACCGCAGACCTAAGCTTGTTTAACTCCTACCTCTTAAAGGGACCGAGAAAAAATGACCTTTTCTGCACTCCAATGTAAGTCAATGGGGCGATTTTGTGGCTATGTGCTAGAAATGAAATTCAGTGCGGATTGGATGACAGGCACCCTAGGGCACCAGGATCGGCTTTAGTTTCATGTGTATCTCTTAAGCCGGCAGAGAAAACCCACCTGATATGCGCTCCACACAATTGAAATAGAGACGCCGTTGATTTTCTATGGGAATTGCAGAAATGACTTCTAAGCCTCAAAATAATGACTTTTTTTCCTAAGGTGGTAGGAATGAAACTCAGTGCGGGCTGGATGGGGTCCCCCTGGGCACCGCAGACCTAAGCTTGTTTAACTCCTACCTCTTAAAGGGACCGAGAAAAAATGACCTTTTCTGCACTCCAATGTAAGTCAATGGGGCGATTTTTTGGCTATGTGCTAGAAATGAAATTCAGTGCGGATTGGATGACAGGCACCCTAGGGCACCCAGGATCGGCTTTAGTTTCACTGTGTATCTCTTAAGCCGGCAGAGAAAACCCACCTGATATGCGCTCCACACAATTGAATAGAGACGCCGTTGATTTTCTATGGGAATTGCAGAAATGACTTCTAAGCCTCAAAATAATGACTTTTTTTCCTAAGGTGGTAGGAATGAAACTCAGTGCGGGCTGGATGGGGTCCCCCTGGGCACCGCAGACCTAAGCTTGTTTAACTCCTACCTCTTAAAGGGACCGAGAAAAAATGACCTTTTCTGCACTCCAATGTAAGTCAATGGGGCGATTTTTTGGCTATGTGCTAGAAATGAAATTCAGTGCGGATTGGATGACAGGCACCCTGGGGGACCCAGGATCGGCTTTAGTTTCATGTGTATCTCTTAAGCCGGCAGAGAAAACCCACCTGATATGCGCTCCACACAATTGAATAGAGACGCCGTTGATTTTCTATGGGAATTGCAGAAATGACTTCTAAGCCTCAAAATAATGACTTTTTTTCCTAAGGTGGTAGGAATGAAACTCAGTGCGGGCTGGATGGGGTCCCCCCCTGGGCACCGCAGACCTAAGCTTGTTTAACTCCTACCTCTTAAAGGGACCGAGAAAAAATGACCTTTTCTGCACTCCAATGTAAGTCAATGGGGCGATTTTTTGGCTATGTGCTAGAAATGAAATTCAGTGCGGATTGGATGACAGGCACCCTAGGGCACCCAGGATCGGCTTTAGTTTCATGTGTATCTCTTAAGCCGGCAGAGAAAACCCACCTGATATGCGCTCCACACAATTGAATAGAGACGCCGTTGATTTTCTATGGGAATTGCAGAAATGACTTCTAAGCCTCAAAATAATGACTTTTTTTCCTAAGGTGGTAGGAATGAAACTCAGTGCGGGCTGGATGGGGTTCCCCCCTGGGCACCGCAGACCTAAGCTTGTTTAACTCCTACCTCTTAAAGGGACCGAGAAAAAATGACCTTTTCTGCACTCCAATGTAAGTCAATGGGGCGATTTTTTGGCTATGTGCTAGAAATGAAATTCAGTGCGGATTGGATGACAGGCACCCTGGGGACCCAGGATCGGCTTTAGTTTCATGTGTATCTCTTAAGCCGGCAGAGAAAACCCACCTGATATGCGCTCCACACAATTGAATAGAGACGCCGTTGATTTTCTATGGGAATTGCAGAAATGACTTCTAAGCCTCAAAATAATGACTTTTTTTCCTAAGGTGGTAGGAATGAAACTCAGTGCGGGCTGGATGGGGTTCCCCCCTGGGCACCGCAGACCTAAGCTTGTTTAACTCCTACCTCTTAAAGGGACCGAGAAAAAATGACCTTTTCTGCACTCCAATGTAAGTCAATGGGGCGATTTTTTTGGCTATGTGCTAGAAATGAAATTCAGTGCGGATTGGATGACAGGCACCCTAGGGCACCCAGGATCGGCTTTAGTTTCACTGTGTATCTCTTAAGCCGGCAGAGAAAACCCACCTGATATGCGCTCCACACAATTGAATAGAGACGCCGTTGATTTTCTATGGGAATTGCAGAAATGACTTCTAAGCCTCAAAATAATGACTTTTTTTCCTAAGGTGGTAGGAATGAAACTCAGTGCGGGCTGGATGGGGTCCCCCTGGGCACCGCAGACCTAAGCTTGTTTAACTCCTACCTCTTAAAGGGACCGAGAAAAAATGACCTTTTCTGCACTCCAATGTAAGTCAATGGGGCGATTTTTTGGCTATGTGCTAGAAATGAAATTCAGTGCGGATTGGATGACAGGCACCCTAGGGCACCCAGGATCGGCTTTAGTTTCACTGTGTATCTCTTAAGCCGGCAGAGAAAACCCACCTGATATGCGCTCCACACAATTGAATAGAGACGCCGTTGATTTTCTATGGGAATTGCAGAAATGACTTCTAAGCCTCAAAATAATGACTTTTTTCCTAAGGTGGTAGGAATGAAACTCAGTGCGGGCTGGATGGGGTCCCCCCTGGGCACCGCAGACCTAAGCTTGTTTAACTCCTACCTCTTAAAGGGACCGAGAAAAAATGACCTTTTCTGCACTCCAATGTAAGTCAATGGGGCGATTTTTTGGCTATGTGCTAGAAATGAAATTCAGTGCGGATTGGATGACAGGCACCCTAGGGCACCCAGGATCGGCTTTAGTTTCACTGTGTATCTCTTAAGCCGGCAGAGAAAACCCACCTGATATGCGCTCCACACAATTGAATAGAGGACGCCGTTGATTTTCTATGGGAATTGCAGAAATGACTTCTAAGCCTCAAAATAATGACTTTTTTTCCTAAGGTGGTAGGAATGAAACTCAGTGCGGGCTGGATGGGGTTCCCCCTGGGCACCGCAGACCTAAGCTTGTTTAACTCCTACCTCTTAAAGGGACCGAGAAAAAATGACCTTTTCTGCACTCCAATGTAAGTCAATGGGGCGATTTTTTGGCTATGTGCTAGAAATGAAATTCAGTGCGGATTGGATGACAGGCACCCTAGGGCACCCAGGATCGGCTTTAGTTTCATGTGTATCTCTTAAGCCGGCAGAGAAAACCCACCTGATATGCGCTCCACACAATTGAATAGAGACGCCGTTGATTTTCTATGGGAATTGCAGAAATGACTTCTAAGCCTCAAAATAATGACTTTTTTTTCCTAAGGTGGTAGGAATGAAACTCAGTGCGGGCTGGATGGGGTCCCCCCTGGGCACCGCAGACCTAAGCTTGTTTAACTCCTACCTCTTAAAGGGACCGAGAAAAAATGACCTTTTCTGCACTCCAATGTAAGTCAATGGGGCGATTTTTTGGCTATGTGCTAGAAATGAAATTCAGTGCGGATTGGATGACAGGCACCCTGGGGACCCAGGATCGGCTTTAGTTTCATGTGTATCTCTTAAGCCGGCAGAGAAAACCCACCTGATATGCGCTCCACACAATTGAATAGAGACGCCGTTGATTTTCTATGGGAATTGCAGAAATGACTTCTAAGCCTCAAAATAATGACTTTTTTCCTAAGGTGGTAGGAATGAAACTCAGTGCGGGCTGGATGGGGTTCCCCCTGGGCACCGCAGACCTAAGCTTGTTTAACTCCTACCTCTTAAAGGGACCGAGAAAAAATGACCTTTTCTGCACTCCAATGTAAGTCAATGGGGCGATTTTTTGGCTATGTGCTAGAAATGAAATTCAGTGCGGATTGGATGACAGGCACCCTGGGGACCCAGGATCGGCTTTAGTTTCATGTGTATCTCTTAAGCCGGCAGAGAAAACCCACCTGATATGCGCTCCACACAATTGAATAGAGACGCCGTTGATTTTCTATGGGAATTGCAGAAATGACTTCTAAGCCTCAAAATAATGACTTTTTTTCCTAAGGTGGTAGGAATGAAACTCAGTGCGGGCTGGATGGGGTTCCCCCTGGGCACCGCAGACCTAAGCTTGTTTAACTCCTACCTCTTAAAGGGACCGAGAAAAAATGACCTTTTCTGCACTCCAATGTAAGTCAATGGGGCGATTTTTTGGCTATGTGCTAGAAATGAAATTCAGTGCGGATTGGATGACAGGCACCCTAGGGGACCCAGGATCGGCTTTAGTTTCACTGTGTATCTCTTAAGCCGGCAGAGAAAACCCACCTGATATGCGCTCCACACAATTGAATAGAGACGCCGTTGATTTTCTATGGGAATTGCAGAAATGACTTCTAAGCCTCAAAATAATGACTTTTTTTCCTAAGGTGGTAGGAATGAAACTCAGTGCGGGCTGGATGGGGTTCCCCCTGGGCACCGCAGACCTAAGCTTGTTTAACTCCTACCTCTTAAAGGGACCGAGAAAAAATGACCTTTTCTGCACTCCAATGTAAGTCAATGGGGCGATTTTTTGGCTATGTGCTAGAAATGAAATTCAGTGCGGATTGGATGACAGGCACCCTGGGGACCCAGGATCGGCTTTAGTTTCATGTGTATCTCTTAAGCCGGCAGAGATAACCCACCTGATATGCGCTCCACACAATTGAATAGAGACGCCGTTGATTTTCTATGGGAATTGCAGAAATGACTTCTAAGCCTCAAAATAATGACTTTTTTTCCTAAGGTGGTAGGAATGAAACTCAGTGCGGGCTGGATGGGGTCCCCCTGGGCACCGCAGACCTAAGCTTGTTTAACTCCTACCTCTTAAAGGGACCGAGAAAAAATGACCTTTTCTGCACTCCAATGTAAGTCAATGGGGCGATTTTTTGGCTATGTGCTAGAAATGAAATTCAGTGCGGATTGGATGACAGGCACCCTGGGGACCCAGGATCGGCTTTAGTTTCATGTGTATCTCTTAAGCCGGCAGAGAAAACCCACCTGATATGCGCTCCACACAATTGAATAGAGACGCCGTTGATTTTCTATGGGAATTGCAGAAATGACTTCTAAGCCTCAAAATAATGACTTTTTTTCCTAAGGTGGTAGGAATGAAACTCAGTGCGGGCTGGATGGGGTCCCCCTGGGCACCGCAGACCTAAGCTTGTTTAACTCCTACCTCTTAAAGGGACCGAGAAAAAATGACCTTTTCTGCACTCCAATGTAAGTCAATGGGGCGATTTTTTGGCTATGTGCTAGAAATGAAATTCAGTGCGGATTGGATGACAGGCACCCTGGGGACCCAGGATCGGCTTTAGTTTCATGTGTATCTCTTAAGCCGGCAGAGAAAACCCACCTGATATGCGCTCCACACAATTGAATAGAGACGCCGTTGATTTTCTATGGGAATTGCAGAAATGACTTCTAAGCCTCAAAATAATGACTTTTTTTCCTAAGGTGGTAGGAATGAAACTCAGTGCGGGCTGGATGGGGTTCCCCCCTGGGCACCGCAGACCTAAGCTTGTTTAACTCCTACCTCTTAAAGGGACCGAGAAAAAATGACCTTTTCTGCACTCCAATGTAAGTCAATGGGGCGATTTTTTGGCTATGTGCTAGAAATGAAATTCAGTGCGGATTGGATGACAGGCACCCTGGGACCCAGGATCGGCTTTAGTTTCATGTGTATCTCTTAAGCCGGCAGAGAAAACCCACCTGATATGCGCTCCACACAATTGAATAGAGACGCCGTTGATTTTCTATGGGAATTGCAGAAATGACTTCTAAGCCTCAAAATAATGACTTTTTTTCCTAAGGTGGTAGGAATGAAACTCAGTGCGGGCTGGATGGGGTTCCCCCTGGGCACCGCAGACCTAAGCTTGTTTAACTCCTACCTCTTAAAGGGACCGAGAAAAAATGACCTTTTCTGCACTCCAATGTAAGTCAATGGGGCGATTTTTTGGCTATGTGCTAGAAATGAAATTCAGTGCGGATTGGATGACAGGCACCCTGGGGACCCAGGATCGGCTTTAGTTTCATGTGTATCTCTTAAGCCGGCAGAGAAAACCCACCTGATATGCGCTCCACACAATTGAATAGAGACGCCGTTGATTTTCTATGGGAATTGCAGAAATGACTTCTAAGCCTCAAAATAATGACTTTTTTTCCTAAGGTGGTAGGAATGAAACTCAGTGCGGGCTGGATGGGGTTCCCCCCTGGGCACCGCAGACCTAAGCTTGTTTAACTCCTACCTCTTAAAGGGACCGAGAAAAAATGACCTTTTCTGCACTCCAATGTAAGTCAATGGGGCGATTTTTTGGCTATGTGCTAGAAATGAAATTCAGTGCGGATTGGATGACAGGCACCCTGGGGACCCAGGATCGGCTTTAGTTTCATGTGTATCTCTTAAGCCGGCAGAGAAAACCCACCTGATATGCGCTCCACACAATTGAATAGAGACGCCGTTGATTTTCTATGGGAATTGCAGAAATGACTTCTAAGCCTCAAAATAATGACTTTTTTTCCTAAGGTGGTAGGAATGAAACTCAGTGCGGGCTGGATGGGGTTCCCCCTGGGCACCGCAGACCTAAGCTTGTTTAACTCCTACCTCTTAAAGGGACCGAGAAAAAATGACCTTTTCTGCACTCCAATGTAAGTCAATGGGGCGATTTTTTGGCTATGTGCTAGAAATGAAATTCAGTGCGGATTGGATGACAGGCACCCTGGGGACCCAGGATCGGCTTTAGTTTCATGTGTATCTCTTAAGCCGGCAGAGAAAACCCACCTGATATGCGCTCCACACAATTGAATAGAGACGCCGTTGATTTTCTATGGGAATTGCAGAAATGACTTCTAAGCCTCAAAATAATGACTTTTTTTCCTAAGGTGGTAGGAATGAAACTCAGTGCGGGCTGGATGGGGTTCCCCCTGGGCACCGCAGACCTAAGCTTGTTTAACTCCTACCTCTTAAAGGGACCGAGAAAAAATGACCTTTTCTGCACTCCAATGTAAGTCAATGGGGCGATTTTTTGGCTATGTGCTAGAAATGAAATTCAGTGCGGATTGGATGACAGGCACCCTGGGGACCCAGGATCGGCTTTAGTTTCATGTGTATCTCTTAAGCCGGCAGAGAAAACCCACCTGATATGCGCTCTACACAATTGAATAGAGACGCCGTTGATTTTCTATGGGAATTGCAGAAATGACTTCTAAGCCTCAAAATAATGACTTTTTTTCCTAAGGTGGTAGGAATGAAACTCAGTGCGGGCTGGATGGGGTCCCCCCTGGGCACCGCAGACCTAAGCTTGTTTAACTCCTACCTCTTAAAGGGACCGAGAAAAAATGACCTTTTCTGCACTCCAATGTAAGTCAATGGGGCGATTTTTTGGCTATGTGCTAGAAATGAAATTCAGTGCGGATTGGATGACAGGCACCCTGGGGACCCAGGATCGGCTTTAGTTTCATGTGTATCTCTTAAGCCGGCAGAGAAAACCCACCTGATATGCGCTCCACACAATTGAATAGAGACGCCGTTGATTTTCTATGGGAATTGCAGAAATGACTTCTAAGCCTCAAAATAATGACTTTTTTTCCTAAGGTGGTAGGAATGAAACTCAGTGCGGGCTGGATGGGGTCCCCCCTGGGCACCGCAGACCTAAGCTTGTTTAACTCCTACCTCTTAAAGGGACCGAGAAAAAATGACCTTTTCTGCACTCCAATGTAAGTCAATGGGGCGATTTTTTGGCTATGTGCTAGAAATGAAATTCAGTGCGGATTGGATGACAGGCACCCTGGGGACCCAGGATCGGCTTTAGTTTCATTTTTATCTCTTAAGCCGGCAGAGAAAACCCACCTGATATGCGCTCCACACAATTGAATAGAGACGCCGTTGATTTTCTATGGGAATTGCAGAAATGACTTCTAAGCCTCAAAATAATGACTTTTTTTCCTAAGGTGGTAGGAATGAAACTCAGTGCGGGCTGGATGGGGTCCCCCTGGGCACCGCAGACCTAAGCTTGTTTAACTCCTACCTCTTAAAGGGACCGAGAAAAAATGACCTTTTCTGCACTCCAATGTAAGTCAATGGGGCGATTTTTTGGCTATGTGCTAGAAATGAAATTCAGTGCGGATTGGATGACAGGCACCCTGGGGACCCAGGATCGGCTTTAGTTTCATGTGTATCTCTTAAGCCGGCAGAGAAAACCCACCTGATATGCGCTCCACACAATTGAATAGAGACGCCGTTGATTTTCTATGGGAATTGCAGAAATGACTTCTAAGCCTCAAAATAATGACTTTTTTTCCTAAGGTGGTAGGAATGAAACTCAGTGCGGGCTGGATGGGGTCCCCCTGGGCACCGCAGACCTAAGCTTGTTTAACTCCTACCTCTTAAAGGGACCGAGAAAAAATGACCTTTTCTGCACTCCAATGTAAGTCAATGGGGCGATTTTTTGGCTATGTGCTAGAAATGAAATTCAGTGCGGATTGGATGACAGGCACCCTGGGGACCCAGGATCGGCTTTAGTTTCATGTGTATCTCTTAAGCCGTCAGAGAAAACCCACCTGATATGCGCTCCACACAATTGAATAGAGACGCCGTTGATTTTCTATGGGAATTGCAGAAATGACTTCTAAGCCTCAAAATAATGACTTTTTTTCCTAAGGTGGTAGGAATGAAACTCAGTGCGGGCTGGATGGGGTTCCCCCTGGGCACCGCAGACCTAAGCTTGTTTAACTCCTACCTCTTAAAGGGACCGAGAAAAAATGACCTTTTCTGCACTCCAATGTAAGTCAATGGGGCGATTTTTTGGCTATGTGCTAGAAATGAAATTCAGTGCGGATTGGATGACAGGCACCCTGGGGACCCAGGATCGGCTTTAGTTTCATGTGTATCTCTTAAGCCGGCAGAGAAAACCCACCTGATATGCGCTCCACACAATTGAATAGAGACGCCGTTGATTTTCTATGGGAATTGCAGAAATGACTTCTAAGCCTCAAAATAATGACTTTTTTTCCTAAGGTGGTAGGAATGAAACTCAGTGCGGGCTGGATGGGGTTCCCCCTGGGCACCGCAGACCTAAGCTTGTTTAACTCCTACCTCTTAAAGGGACCGAGAAAAAATGACCTTTTCTGCACTCCAATGTAAGTCAATGGGGCGATTTTTTGGCTATGTGCTAGAAATGAAATTCAGTGCGGATTGGATGACAGGCACCCTGGGGACCCAGGATCGGCTTTAGTTTCATGTGTATCTCTTAAGCCGGCAGAGAAAACCCACCTGATATGCGCTCCACACAATTGAATAGAGACGCCGTTGATTTTCTATGGGAATTGCAGAAATGACTTCTAAGCCTCAAAATAATGACTTTTTTTCCTAAGGTGGTAGGAATGAAACTCAGTGCGGGCTGGATGGGGTTCCCCCTGGGCACCGCAGACCTAAGCTTGTTTAACTCCTACCTCTTAAAGGGACCGAGAAAAAATGACCTTTTCTGCACTCCAATGTAAGTCAATGGGGCGATTTTTTGGCTATGTGCTAGAAATGAAATTCAGTGCGGATTGGATGACAGGCATCCTGGGGACCCAGGATCGGCTTTAGTTTCATGTGTATCTCTTAAGCCGGCAGAGAAAACCCACCTGATATGCGCTCCACACAATTGAATAGAGACGCCGTTGATTTTCTATGGGAATTGCAGAAATGACTTCTAAGCCTCAAAATAATGACTTTTTTTCCTAAGGTGGTAGGAATGAAACTCAGTGCGGGCTGGATGGGGTCCCCCTGGGCACCGCAGACCTAAGCTTGTTTAACTCCTACCTCTTAAAGGGACCGAGAAAAAATGACCTTTTCTGCACTCCAATGTAAGTCAATGGGGCGATTTTTTGGCTATGTGCTAGAAATGAAATTCAGTGCGGATTGGATGACAGGCACCCTGGGGACCCAGGATCGGCTTTAGTTTCATGTGTATCTCTTAAGCCGGCAGAGAAAACCCACCTGATATGCGCTCCACACAATTGAATAGAGACGCCGTTGATTTTCTATGGGAATTGCAGAAATGACTTCTAAGCCTCAAAATAATGACTTTTTTTCCTAAGGTGGTAGGAATGAAACTCAGTGCGGGCTGGATGGGGTTCCCCCTGGGCACCGCAGACCTAAGCTTGTTTAACTCCTACCTCTTAAAGGGACCGAGAAAAAATGACCTTTTCTGCACTCCAATGTAAGTCAATGGGGCGATTTTTTGGCTATGTGCTAGAAATGAAATTCAGTGCGGATTGGATGACAGGCACCCTGGGGACCCAGGATCGGCTTTAGTTTCATGTGTATCTCTTAAGCCGGCAGAGAAAACCCACCTGATATGCGCTCCACACAATTGAATAGAGACGCCGTTGATTTTCTATGGGAATTGCAGAAATGACTTCTAAGCCTCAAAATAATGACTTTTTTTCCTAAGGTGGTAGGAATGAAACTCAGTGCGGGCTGGATGGGGTCCCCCCCTGGGCACCGCAGACCTAAGCTTGTTTAACTCCTACCTCTTAAAGGGACCGAGAAAAAATGACCTTTTCTGCACTCCAATGTAAGTCAATGGGGCGATTTTTTGGCTATGTGCTAGAAATGAAATTCAGTGCGGATTGGATGACAGGCACCCTGGGGACCCAGGATCGGCTTTAGTTTCATGTGTATCTCTTAAGCCGGCAGAGAAAACCCACCTGATATGCGCTCCACACAATTGAATAGAGACGCCGTTGATTTTCTATGGGAATTGCAGAAATGACTTCTAAGCCTCAAAATAATGACTTTTTTTCCTAAGGTGGTAGGAATGAAACTCAGTGCGGGCTGGATGGGGTTCCCCCCTGGGCACCGCAGACCTAAGCTTGTTTAACTCCTACCTCTTAAAGGGACCGAGAAAAAATGACCTTTTCTGCACTCCAATGTAAGTCAATGGGGCGATTTTTTGGCTATGTGCTAGAAATGAAATTCAGTGCGGATTGGATGACAGGCACCCTGGGGACCCAGGATCGGCTTTAGTTTCATGTGTATCTCTTAAGCCGGCAGAGAAAACCCACCTGATATGCGCCCCACACAATTGAATAGAGACGCCGTTGATTTTCTATGGGAATTGCAGAAATGACTTCTAAGCCTCAAAATAATGACTTTTTTTCCTAAGGTGGTAGGAATGAAACTCAGTGCGGGCTGGATGGGGTTCCCCCTGGGCACCGCAGACCTAAGCTTGTTTAACTCCTACCTCTTAAAGGGACCGAGAAAAAATGACCTTTTCTGCACTCCAATGTAAGTCAATGGGGCGATTTTTTGGCTATGTGCTAGAAATGAAATTCAGTGCGGATTGGATGACAGGCACCCTGGGGACCCAGGATCGGCTTTAGTTTCATGTGTATCTCTTAAGCCGGCAGAGAAAACCCACCTGATATGCGCTCCACACAATTGAATAGAGACGCCGTTGATTTTCTATGGGAATTGCAGAAATGACTTCTAAGCCTCAAAATAATGACTTTTTTTCCTAAGGTGGTAGGAATGAAACTCAGTGCGGGCTGGATGGGGTTCCCCCTGGGCACCGCAGACCTAAGCTTGTTTAACTCCTACCTCTTAAAGGGACCGAGAAAAAATGACCTTTTCTGCACTCCAATGTAAGTCAATGGGGCGATTTTTTGGCTATGTGCTAGAAATGAAATTCAGTGCGGATTGGATGACAGGCACCCTGGGGACCCAGGATCGGCTTTAGTTTCATGTGTATCTCTTAAGCCGGCAGAGAAAACCCACCTGATATGCGCTCCACACAATTGAATAGAGACGCCGTTGATTTTCTATGGGAATTGCAGAAATGACTTCTAAGCCTCAAAATAATGACTTTTTTTCCTAAGGTGGTAGGAATGAAACTCAGTGCGGGCTGGATGGGGTTCCCCCTGGGCACCGCAGACCTAAGCTTGTTTAACTCCTACCTCTTAAAGGGACCGAGAAAAAATGACCTTTTCTGCACTCCAATGTAAGTCAATGGGGCGATTTTTTGGCTATGTGCTAGAAATGAAATTCAGTGCGGATTGGATGACAGGCACCCTGGGGACCCAGGATCGGCTTTAGTTTCATGTGTATCTCTTAAGCCGGCAGAGAAAACCCACCTGATATGCGCTCCACACAATTGAATAGAGACGCCGTTGATTTTCTATGGGAATTGCAGAAATGACTTCTAAGCCTCAAAATAATGACTTTTTTTCCTAAGGTGGTAGGAATGAAACTCAGTGCGGGCTGGATGGGGTTCCCCCTGGGCACCGCAGACCTAAGCTTGTTTAACTCCTACCTCTTAAAGGGACCGAGAAAAAATGACCTTTTCTGCACTCCAATGTAAGTCAATGGGGCGATTTTTTGGCTATGTGCTAGAAATGAAATTCAGTGCGGATTGGATGACAGGCACCCTGGGGACCCAGGATCGGCTTTAGTTTCATGTGTATCTCTTAAGCCGGCAGAGAAAACCCACCTGATATGCGCTCCACACAATTGAATAGAGACGCCGTTGATTTTCTATGGGAATTGCAGAAATGACTTCTAAGCCTCAAAATAATGACTTTTTTTCCTAAGGTGGTAGGAATGAAACTCAGTGCGGGCTGGATGGGGTCCCCCCTGGGCACCGCAGACCTAAGCGTGTTTAACTCCTACCTCTTAAAGGGACCGAGAAAAAATGACCTTTTCTGCACTCCAATGTAAGTCAATGGGGCGATTTTTTGGCTATGTGCTAGAAATGAAATTCAGTGCGGATTGGATGACAGGCACCCTGGGGACCCAGGATCGGCTTTAGTTTCATGTGTATCTCTTAAGCCGGCAGAGAAAACCCACCTGATATGCGCTCCACACAATTGAATAGAGACGCCGTTGATTTTCTATGGGAATTGCAGAAATGACTTCTAAGCCTCAAAATAATGACTTTTTTTCCTAAGGTGGTAGGAATGAAACTCAGTGCGGGCTGGATGGGGTTCCCCCTGGGCACCGCAGACCTAAGCTTGTTTAACTCCTACCTCTTAAAGGGACCGAGAAAAAATGACCTTTTCTGCACTCCAATGTAAGTCAATGGGGCGATTTTTTGGCTATGTGCTAGAAATGAAATTCAGTGCGGATTGGATGACAGGCACCCTGGGGACCCAGGATCGGCTTTAGTTTCATGTGTATCTCTTAAGCCGGCAGAGAAAACCCACCTGATATGCGCTCCACACAATTGAATAGAGACGCCGTTGATTTTCTATGGGAATTGCAGAAATGACTTCTAAGCCTCAAAATAATGACTTTTTTTCCTAAGGTGGTAGGAATGAAACTCAGTGCGGGCTGGATGGGGTTCCCCCTGGGCACCGCAGACCTAAGCTTGTTTAACTCCTACCTCTTAAAGGGACCGAGAAAAAATGACCTTTTCTGCACTCCAATGTAAGTCAATGGGGCGATTTTTTGGCTATGTGCTAGAAATGAAATTCAGTGCGGATTGGATGACAGGCACCCTGGGGACCCAGGATCGGCTTTAGTTTCATGTGTATCTCTTAAGCCGGCAGAGAAAACCCACCTGATATGCGCTCCACACAATTGAATAGAGACGCCGTTGATTTTCTATGGGAATTGCAGAAATGACTTCTAAGCCTCAAAATAATGACTTTTTTTCCTAAGGTGGTAGGAATGAAACTCAGTGCGGGCTGGATGGGGTCCCCCCTGGGCACCGCAGACCTGAGCTTGTTTAACTCCTACCTCTTAAAGGGACCGAGAAAAAATGACCTTTTCTGCACTCCAATGTAAGTCAATGGGGCGATTTTTTGGCTATGTGCTAGAAATGAAATTCAGTGCGGATTGGATGACAGGCACCCTAGGGCACCCAGGATCGGCTTTAGTTTCATGTGTATCTCTTAAGCCGGCAGAGAAAACCCACCTGATATGCGCTCCACACAATTGAATAGAGACGCCGTTGATTTTCTATGGGAATTGCAGAAATGACTTCTAAGCCTCAAAATAATGACTTTTTTTCCTAAGGTGGTAGGAATGAAACTCAGTGCGGGCTGGATGGGGTCCCCCCTGGGCACCGCAGACCTAAGCTTGTTTAACTCCTACCTCTTAAAGGGACCGAGAAAAAATGACCTTTTCTGCACTCCAATGTAAGTCAATGGGGCGATTTTTTGGCTATGTGCTAGAAATGAAATTCAGTGCGGATTGGATGACAGGCACCCTGGGGACCCAGGATCGGCTTTAGTTTCATGTGTATCTCTTAAGCCGGCAGAGAAAACCCACCTGATATGCGCTCCACACAATTGAATAGAGACGCCGTTGATTTTCTATGGGAATTGCAGAAATGACTTCTAAGCCTCAAAATAATGACTTTTTTTCCTAAGGTGGTAGGAATGAAACTCAGTGCGGGCTGGATGGGGTTCCCCCTGGGCACCGCAGACCTAAGCTTGTTTAACTCCTACCTCTTAAAGGGACCGAGAAAAAATGACCTTTTCTGCACTCCAATGTAAGTCAATGGGGCGATTTTTTGGCTATGTGCTAGAAATGAAATTCAGTGCGGATTGGATGACAGGCACCCTGGGGACCCAGGATCGGCTTTAGTTTCATGTGTATCTCTTAAGCCGGCAGAGAAAACCCACCTGAGGGGGCGTGGCTTGGCACTGGAGGAAGATGGCTGCTTGAACTCAGAGCTCCTGCTCAGCAACTAGTAAATACAGCATTTTGGACCTCTCCTCCTGCTTTAAATCGGCTGGAAAGACCCTTGACAACTCAGGATGTCTTCAGGAACCAGAAGGAAGCCAAAGAAGTCCTCAGAGATCTCTAAGCTTCCAGATTTCTTTGTTGTTAAAGAAGCTGGGGATTTTCAAGATGGCTCCCGTCCTAAAACAAGACAGAGCCAGAAGCACAACAAAGCTCCATCAGAGATCATGTCTTCTGCACAGAAGAAAAAAACTGTGAGTAGACGCCGAAGCAGTTCAGTTCCACCTCAACCAAAGGTCCCAGGTATGAAAGATTGGGGCACAGATGATAGTAGAGAAAGTGAAGATATGGCAAGATCAGTGAGGAAGCGCACAGTACAAAAGATTAGAGATGATACTGAATCACCATCATGTTCTCCCCCTTTAGAAAGCCCTGATAAACACAGATTGAGACTTCAGGAAGAGATTGAGGGGGCTGTGGGAGGTATGGATTCAGATGAAGAAACTGACTCTTTAATGCTAGAACTGGATAATGTGGAGACCTCCAGTGCACCTCTGTCTGGAGACTCTATGAAGCTTATGCTTTGTGCGTTTAAAAAATCTATACGATCTGACTTTATGAATATGCTGAATCCTGTTAAAAAAGCTGTTGCTGCGGCTGAAGCTAGAATATTACACATAGAAAATAAAATGTCTGATATGACAACATCTCACAACGATTTAATTGATGCCCATTATGAACTTGAAAATCAGACACAAAGTATTAAAATGAAAATCGCCGATCTAGAAGATAGAGCGAGAAGGAACAACATCAAATTTAGAGGCATCCCAGAGAGTGTGGTAAATACAGATCTAAAAAACTACGTACAAGAATACGTAATGCTGCTTCTACCAGATTGCTCGGCTACAGATATGCTAATTGACAGAATTCATCGCATTCCGAAACCAAATTTTCTCCCAGATGATGTCCCTAGGGATGTCTTAGCAAGGTTTCATTTTTATCACATAAAAGAATCTCTGATGTCATCTTCAAGGAACGCTCCAGACCTTCCTGAAAGATTCAAAAAATTGCAGTTATTCACGGACTTATCTGCAGATACTTTACAGCAAAGACGAAAATTATTACCAATCACAAAAGCCCTCAGAGAGAATAAAATAATATACCGTTGGGGCTTTCCGGTCAAACTTCTCGTGTTAAAAGATGGAAAAACTTTTATCATTAAGAATTTAGAAGAAGGCATGGCAATGCTGAACAGATGGAATATTGCAGTGAAGGAAATAAATCAACGTCCTAAACCAACGCATGTCCCGCCAGATTGGAGGAAAGTTGGTCGCTGATAAGCATTTTGCAGGAAACTTTGAGTTCATCCTTGACCTTGTTCATAATGACTATGTTCAAGAAGTTGATTTCAAGATCCCGTTTCAAGTGGACTAAACCCCCCCACAAAGAGTTATTCTGCTACATTTGCAGAGTTATTTTGTTTTTTGTTCTGTTTTTCTGCTTTGATTGTTATATATCTCTAATGTCTTTTTTTTTGTGTGAGCAGAATTGCGTGGAAATCCGAGAAATTTCAAGTGCATCTATGATAAGTATCAAGGCTGTTATTTGCGATATCTATGTGTATAAGTATGGTTGTTAAGTTCATGTCTTTGAATGTTAATGGGCTTAATACCCCTTATAAGAGATCTCAACTTTGGAGGGAAATCCATAAGTCTAAATGCGATGTTGTCGCTATTCAGGAGACCCACTTAGTGGAAAAAGATAATATAAGAATTCAAAACAAAAATTTTCCCAACATCTTCTATTCAAACTTTAAGTCTAAATCTAGAGGTATATTTATAGCTATCAAAAATACTATAGCATTTAAACTGATTAAAACTATTAGCGACCCTAACGGTCGATATATCTTGTTGATAGCTGAACTTAATAATGTATTATATACCATTCTTTCAATCTATGCACCTTGTAAAGGACAAATTAAATTTCTTAACAAAATGGTTAAATTAGCCAACAAACACAAACAAGGATATCTCTTACTGTTAGGTGATTTCAATGTAACCCCTGATAATGAATGGGACTCCAGCTTTCCTGATAGAAGGAAAACCTCTGCTTTTACGGACGTTTTATATAATAATGATCTATATGACATATGGAGAGTTAATCACGGCTCAGAAAGAGACTATTCTTTTTATTCTGTAGCGTATAATAGCTATTCGAGAATAGATCTATTTTTGTCAGATAAGAATCTGCTATTACAGGTTGATTCTGTATCTATTGGTCATAGAGAGTGGACAGACCATGCCCCTATTAATCTATCTATCAAAGAAAAAATCAATACCTATCCCACATATCTATGGAGAGCAAATACATTTATTTTAAATCACCCCATATATGGCAATGAGTTGGAAAAATATCTCCAAGAGTATTTTCAAATTAACACAAGAGAAGATACACATATAAATTCCATATGGAATGCACACAAAGCATACATCAGGGGAGAATTTATCAAAATAGGTAGTAAGGCCAAAAAAATCAAGAATAAAGAAATGGATGATATTCTAAAAAAAATACATGACACTGAAATATTAAATAAAAAGAAACCATCTGCCTTACTTAGAGATGAGATAAGAACCTTAAGAGATCAATTAAGCACATTTCTTTTTGCAGAGTATGAAAAAAAGCATAGGAAAACAGGCGCTAATTATTATAATTTTAATAATAAATCAAGCAAACTTTTGGCCTACAGGTTTAAACAACAACATAAAAAGAATAAAATCCCCTTCCTGTGGAATAAAGATAAATCTGGGAAAGTTTTTGCCCCACATGATATAGCTAACGAATTTATGGAATATTATAAAAGTCTTTATAACCTTAAAAACGACCCCAAAATCATACAACCTACTATAACCTCCATAAATGAATTTTTAAACAAAGTATCCCTACCAAAAATATCCCAAGAACAATTAGATATCCTGAACCTCCCTATCCTGGAACTAGAAATCAAACAAGCGATCTCCTCTTTGCCTCTAAATAAATCCCCTGGCCAAGATGGCCTATCCAATGAATATTATAAACGATTTATAGATATTTTAACCCCCATCCTGACCCCTTTTTTCCAAAATTGTATGAGTACTGGGTCTTTTCCTGAAGAAAATCTTCAAGCTATCATTGTTACTCTACCCAAACAAGGAAAAGACCCAGACACCCCTCCCAATTTTAGGCCTATCTCATTATTGAATTGTGATCTAAAAATTTACGCAAAAATAGTGGCCTCTAGATTAAATAAAATCATTCCATTGCTGGTTGGAGGGGATCAAGTAGGATTCGTAAAAAGGAGACATGGTGCTGACAACACTAGAAGGGTATTGAATATATTACACTATGTGGAATATAGGAAGATGGAGGCAGTTTTCTTGGCCCTAGATGCCGAGAAGGCCTTTGACAGAATTAACTGGCAATATACCTTCTCGGCTCTAGGTGCTATGGGTTTTGATGGTCCCATTTTAAATGCTATTCACGCTCTGTATGTCAATCCATCTGCAAAAGTATTTTGTAATGGTTCTTTATCAGATGCCTTTCCAATCTCCAATGGAACCCGTCAGGGTTGTCCCTTATCCCCTACTATTTTCATCTTGTCAATAGAACCTTTGGCCCAAATGTTAAGATCCCATCAAAAAATTGATGGTATTAAAATAGGGGATGACTCTCACTTGATTTCTCTATATGCAGACGACATCATTCTTACAATGGCCAACCCTCTCACATCACTAACCAATGTGATGACTACACTCAATGAATTTGGCTCAGTGTCTTACTATTCTTTAAATCAATCAAAATCTCAGGCACTCCCAATTAATATCCCTAAAGAAGACATTGATAGACTCCGCATAAATTTCCCTTTGGATTGGCAACTCACTTCGATAAATTATTTGGGAATACAAGTACCTAGCTCTTCTAAATTAACATACAAACTAAATTTCATTCCTTTTATCAAAAAAATGAAAGAAGATATCACCTATTTTACTAAAATTGAGGCCTCCTGGTTGGGTAGGATTGCATCCTACAAAATGCTCCTCCTTCCGAAGCTGTTGTATCTCTTTAGGAATGTCCCTATCACTTTACCTACTTCCTTCTTTTCCAAAATTAGATCCATATTATCAAAATACATTTGGTCTGGTAAACAACCGAGGATTGCATATAATATTATGTCTAAACATAAATCTGTTGGCGGCCTAGGGGTACCTGACGCTAAAAGGTACCACATAGCAACTCTAGTTTCATCAATTAAAAAATGGAACAATACACTTGATCCACCACATTGGGTAAAGATTGAAAAATTTTTTATGAATGACATTGAACCTGCATTATTTATCTATTTACATTTTTGGAAAATCCCTACACCAAAACATTTAACACCTAGTACCTATGCCACTATATATAATTGGAAATTGGCTCATAATTTTTCATATATTGAATCCAATAAATACATACAACACTCTCCTCTTAGTATATTAAGCTATGCCATTCAAGACATTGACCTGTGCTGTTGGTCAGAAAAGGGTATAGATACAGTGGACAAGATCCTTTCCAATTTTCAAATTATTGATTTTGCCACACTGAAAGACAGATTTCATTTGAGAGACAGGGAAATTTTTACATATTTACGTATAAAAGATTTCTTGGAAAACCATAACTACGAACCTATTATGTGTTGTCCATCATTATTTATCCATATTAAAAATAACTCGTTAGGCCTGAGGCCTATATATAATTTATTGGACAACTACATGGAATTCCAAAATGATAAACCACTCTCTACATGGGGAAAGGAACTGGACATAACTATTACTCCTGAACAATGGACTGAAGCAATATCTTTCACTTTGAAGTGCTTAAAAAGCGTTACTCATGTTGAAGCTATCACAAAAACGTGGCTGTATTGGTACTATACCCCTGTGAAAATAAGTAAAATGTACCCCAATAATTCTGACCTATGTTGGAGGAACTGTGGGTGTGTAGGTAACCTGTCTCATCTACTATGGTATTGCCCAAATATCAGTAGATTTTGGAGAGATGTATTTGATCTTTTATCAAAAATTGTTGGTCATGATGTGTTTTATACTCCTCAATTGGTATTGCTTATGATAGATATCTTAACTGTACCTATTAATGAGAGATTTATAACATGCAAATTACTGGTCATAGCCAAACTAGTTCTCACCAGATACTGGAGAACTACTACATGCCCCTCTATAGTAGAAGTTAAAAACAGTATGAAACTGTGCTACTCATATGAAGAATATATAGCAATTGGTTCGAACACATCTACCAAGTTTTACAAAAACTGGGATTTATGGAGGAAATTTTATGAAACAGATTGTAATATCTTACTATCGCCTCCATTAGTGATATAACCTGGCTTTTGACTATTTTATCTTTTCTCAAGTATATTACACAAATATATCTATGTTCCTCAAATATTTTCTTTTCATATTCCACGCAACTCTGCTTTTTAATCTTAATTTGAATTTGATTTGACCTTGACCTGAAATATCTGCTCTGTTCTTTTCTTTTGATTAGTTGCACTAGTTTGTTTCTTGTTTCTTTTATGTTATGTGAGTTTTTGAGTTTTGTGTGTTTTGACATATAATTTTCTGGAAGCCTGTTGTTTCCAGAATATTTGGAAATTGTTTTATTTGCATCAATGTATGTCTTTGCTATGTATAAAACTTTCTTAAAAAATTCCAATAAAAACATTGTAACGAGAAAACCCACCTGATATGCGCTCCACACAATTGAATTAGAGACGCCGTTGATTTTCTATGGGAATTGCAGAAATGACTTCTAAGCCTCAAAATAATGACTTTTTTTCCTAAGGTGGTAGGAATGAAACTCAGTGCGGGCTGGATGGGGTCCCCCCTGGGCACCGCAGACCTAAGCTTGTTTAACTCCTACCTCTTAAAGGGACCGAGAAAAAATGACCTTTTCTGCACTCCAATGTAAGTCAATGGGGCGATTTTTTGGCTATGTGCTAGAAATGAAATTCAGTGCGGATTGGATGACAGGCACCCTAGGCACCCAGGATCGGCTTTAGTTTCACGTGTATCTCTTAAGCCGGCAGAGAAAATCCACCTGATATGCGCTCCACACAATTGAATAGAGACGCCGTTGATTTTCTATGGGAATTGCAGAAATGACTTCTAAGCCTCAAAATAATGACTTTTTTTCCTAAGGTGGTAGGAATGAAACTCAGTGCGGGCTGGATGGGGTCCCCCCTGGGCACCGCAGACCTAAGCTTGTTTAACTCCTACCTCTTAAAGGGACCGAGAAAAAATGACCTTTTCTGCACTCCAATGTAAGTCAATGGGGCGATTTTTTGGCTATGTGCTAGAAATGAAATTCAGTGCGGATTGGATGACAGGCACCCTAGGCACCCAGGATCGGCTTTAGTTTCACGTGTATCTCTTAAGCCGGCAGAGAAAACCCACCTGATATGCGCTCCACACAATTGAATAGAGACGCCGTTGATTTTCTATGGGAATTGCAGAAATGACTTCTAAGCCTCAAAATAATGACTTTTTTTCCTAAGGTGGTAGGAATGAAACTCAGTGCGGGCTGGATGGGGTCCCCCCTGGGCACCGCAGACCTAAGCTTGTTTAACTCCTACCTCTTAAAGGGACCGAGAAAAAATGACCTTTTCTGCACTCCAATGTAAGTCAATGGGGCGATTTTTTGGCTATGTGCTAGAAATGAAATTCAGTGCGGATTGGATGACAGGCACCCTAGGCACCCAGGATCGGCTTTAGTTTCACGTGTATCTCTTAAGCCGGCAGAGAAAATCCCACCTGATATGCGCTCCACACAATTGAATAGAGACGCCAGTTGATTTTCTATGGGAATTGCAGAAATGACTTCTAAGCCTCAAAATAATGACTTTTTTTCCTAAGGTGGTAGGAATGAAACTCAGTGCGGGCTGGATGGGGTCCCCCCTGGGCACCGCAGACCTAAGCTTGTTTAACTCCTACCTCTTAAAGGGACCGAGAAAAAATGACCTTTTCTGCACTCCAATGTAAGTCAATGGGGCGATTTTTTGGCTATGTGCTAGAAATGAAATTTAGTGCGGATTGGATGACAGGCACCCTAGGCACCCAGGATCGGCTTTAGTTTCACGTGTATCTCTTAAGCCGGCAGAGAAAACCCACCTGATATGCGCTCCACACAATTGAATTAGAGACGCCGTTGATTTTCTATGGGAATTGCAGAAATGACTTCTAAGCCTCAAAATAATGACTTTTTTTCCTAAGGTGGTAGGAATGAAACTCAGTGCGGGCTGGATGGGGTCCCCCCTGGGCACCGCAGACCTAAGCTTGTTTAACTCCTACCTCTTAAAGGGACCGAGAAAAAATGACCTTTTCTGCACTCCAATGTAAGTCAATGGGGCGATTTTTTGGCTATGTGCTAGAAATGAAATTCAGTGCGGATTGGATGACAGGCACCCTAGGCACCCAGGATCGGCTTTAGTTTCACGTGTATCTCTTAAGCCGGCAGAGAAAACCCACCTGATATGCGCTCCACACAATTGAATAGAGACGCCGTTGATTTTCTATGGGAATTGCAGAAATGACTTCTAAGCCTCAAAATAATGACTTTTTTTCCTAAGGTGGTAGGAATGAAACTCAGTGCGGGCTGGATGGGGTCCCCCCTGGGCACCGCAGACCTAAGCTTGTTTAACTCCTACCTCTTAAAGGGACCGAGAAAAAATGACCTTTTCTGCACTCCAATGTAAGTCAATGGGGCGATTTTTTGGCTATGTGCTAGAAATGAAATTCAGTGCGGATTGGATGACAGGCACCCTAGGCACCCAGGATCGGCTTTAGTTTCACGTGTATCTCTTAAGCCGGCAGAGAAAACCCACCTGATATGCGCTCCACACAATTGAATAGAGACGCCGTTGATTTTCTATGGGAATTGCAGAAATGACTTCTAAGCCTCAAAATAATGACTTTTTTTCCTAAGGTGGTAGGAATGAAACTCAGTGCGGGCTGGATGGGGTCCCCCCTGGGCACCGCAGACCTAAGCTTGTTTAACTCCTACCTCTTAAAGGGACCGAGAAAAAATGACCTTTTCTGCACTCCAATGTAAGTCAATGGGGCGATTTTTTGGCTATGTGCTAGAAATGAAATTCAGTGCGGATTGGATGACAGGCACCCTAGGCACCCAGGATCGGCTTTAGTTTCACGTGTATCTCTTAAGCCGGCAGAGAAAACCCACCTGATATGCGCTCCACACAATTGAATAGAGACGCCGTTGATTTTCTATGGGAATTGCAGAAATGACTTCTAAGCCTCAAAATAATGACTTTTTTTCCTAAGGTGGTAGGAATGAAACTCAGTGCGGGCTGGATGGGGTCCCCCCTGGGCACCGCAGACCTAAGCTTGTTTAACTCCTACCTCTTAAAGGGACCGAGAAAAAATGACCTTTTCTGCACTCCAATGTAAGTCAATGGGGCGATTTTTTGGCTATGTGCTAGAAATGAAATTCAGTGCGGATTGGATGACAGGCACCCTAGGCACCCAGGATCGGCTTTAGTTTCACGTGTATCTCTTAAGCCGGCAGAGAAAACCCACCTGATATGCGCTCCACACAATTGAATAGAGACGCCGTTGATTTTCTATGGGAATTGCAGAAATGACTTCTAAGCCTCAAAATAATGACTTTTTTTCCTAAGGTGGTAGGAATGAAACTCAGTGCGGGCTGGATGGGGTCCCCCCTGGGCACCGCAGACCTAAGCTTGTTTAACTCCTACCTCTTAAAGGGACCGAGAAAAAATGACCTTTTCTGCACTCCAATGTAAGTCAATGGGGCGATTTTTTGGCTATGTGCTAGAAATGAAATTCAGTGCGGATTGGATGACAGGCACCCTAGGCACCCAGGATCGGCTTTAGTTTCACGTGTATCTCTTAAGCCGGCAGAGAAAACCCACCTGATATGCGCTCCACACAATTGAATAGAGACGCCGTTGATTTTCTATGGGAATTGCAGAAATGACTTCTAAGCCTCAAAATAATGACTTTTTTTCCTAAGGTGGTAGGAATGAAACTCAGTGCGGGCTGGATGGGGTCCCCCCTGGGCACCGCAGACCTAAGCTTGTTTAACTCCTACCTCTTAAAGGGACCGAGAAAAAATGACCTTTTCTGCACTCCAATGTAAGTCAATGGGGCGATTTTTTGGCTATGTGCTAGAAATGAAATTCAGTGCGGATTGGATGACAGGCACCCTAGGCACCCAGGATCGGCTTTAGTTTCACGTGTATCTCTTAAGCCGGCAGAGAAAACCCACCTGATATGCGCTCCACACAATTGAATAGAGACGCCGTTGATTTTCTATGGGAATTGCAGAAATGACTTCTAAGCCTCAAAATAATGACTTTTTTTCCTAAGGTGGTAGGAATGAAACTCAGTGCGGGCTGGATGGGGTCCCCCCTGGGCACCGCAGACCTAAGCTTGTTTAACTCCTACCTCTTAAAGGGACCGAGAAAAAATGACCTTTTCTGCACTCCAATGTAAGTCAATGGGGCGATTTTTTGGCTATGTGCTAGAAATGAAATTCAGTGCGGATTGGATGACAGGCACCCTAGGCACCCAGGATCGGCTTTAGTTTCACGTGTATCTCTTAAGCCGGCAGAGAAAACCCACCTGATATGCGCTCCACACAATTGAATTAGAGACGCCGTTGATTTTCTATGGGAATTGCAGAAATGACTTCTAAGCCTCAAAATAATGACTTTTTTTCCTAAGGTGGTAGGAATGAAACTCAGTGCGGGCTGGATGGGGTCCCCCCTGGGCACCGCAGACCTAAGCTTGTTTAACTCCTACCTCTTAAAGGGACCGAGAAAAAATGACCTTTTCTGCACTCCAATGTAAGTCAATGGGGCGATTTTTTGGCTATGTGCTAGAAATGAAATTCAGTGCGGATTGGATGACAGGCACCCTAGGCACCCAGGATCGGCTTTAGTTTCACGTGTATCTCTTAAGCCGGCAGAGAAAACCCACCTGATATGCGCTCCACACAATTGAATAGAGACGCCGTTGATTTTCTATGGGAATTGCAGAAATGACTTCTAAGCCTCAAAATAATGACTTTTTTTCCTAAGGTGGTAGGAATGAAACTCAGTGCGGGCTGGATGGGGTCCCCCCTGGGCACCGCAGACCTAAGCTTGTTTAACTCCTACCTCTTAAAGGGACCGAGAAAAAATGACCTTTTCTGCACTCCAATGTAAGTCAATGGGGCGATTTTTTGGCTATGTGCTAGAAATGAAATTCAGTGCGGATTGGATGACAGGCACCCTAGGCACCCAGGATCGGCTTTAGTTTCACGTGTATCTCTTAAGCCGGCAGAGAAAACCCACCTGATATGCGCTCCACACAATTGAATAGAGACGCCGTTGATTTTCTATGGGAATTGCAGAAATGACTTCTAAGCCTCAAAATAATGACTTTTTTTCCTAAGGTGGTAGGAATGAAACTCAGTGCGGGCTGGATGGGGTCCCCCCTGGGCACCGCAGACCTAAGCTTGTTTAACTCCTACCTCTTAAAGGGACCGAGAAAAAATGACCTTTTCTGCACTCCAATGTAAGTCAATGGGGCGATTTTTTGGCTATGTGCTAGAAATGAAATTCAGTGCGGATTGGATGACAGGCACCCTAGGCACCCAGGATCGGCTTTAGTTTCACGTGTATCTCTTAAGCCGGCAGAGAAAACCCACCTGATATGCGCTCCACACAATTGAATAGAGACGCCGTTGATTTTCTATGGGAATTGCAGAAATGACTTCTAAGCCTCAAAATAATGACTTTTTTTCCTAAGGTGGTAGGAATGAAACTCAGTGCGGGCTGGATGGGGTCCCCCTGGGCACCGCAGACCTAAGCTTGTTTAACTCCTACCTCTTAAAGGGACCGAGAAAAAATGACCTTTTCTGCACTCCAATGTAAGTCAATGGGGCGATTTTTTGGCTATGTGCTAGAAATGAAATTCAGTGCGGATTGGATGACAGGCACCCTAGGCACCCAGGATCGGCTTTAGTTTCACGTGTATCTCTTAAGCCGGCAGAGAAAACCCACCTGATATGCGCTCCACACAATTGAATAGAGACGCCAGTTGATTTTCTATGGGAATTGCAGAAATGACTTCTAAGCCTCAAAATAATGACTTTTTTTCCTAAGGTGGTAGGAATGAAACTCAGTGCGGGCTGGATGGGGTCCCCCCTGGGCACCGCAGACCTAAGCTTGTTTAACTCCTACCTCTTAAAGGGACCGAGAAAAAATGACCTTTTCTGCACTCCAATGTAAGTCAATGGGGCGATTTTTTGGCTATGTGCTAGAAATGAAATTCAGTGCGGATTGGATGACAGGCACCCTAGGCACCCAGGATCGGCTTTAGTTTCACGTGTATCTCTTAAGCCGGCAGAGAAAACCCACCTGATATGCGCTCCACACAATTGAATAGAGACGCCAGTTGATTTTCTATGGGAATTGCAGAAATGACTTCTAAGCCTCAAAATAATGACTTTTTTTCCTAAGGTGGTAGGAATGAAACTCAGTGCGGGCTGGATGGGGTCCCCCCTGGGCACCGCAGACCTAAGCTTGTTTAACTCCTACCTCTTAAAGGGACCGAGAAAAAATGACCTTTTCTGCACTCCAATGTAAGTCAATGGGGCGATTTTTTGGCTATGTGCTAGAAATGAAATTCAGTGCGGATTGGATGACAGGCACCCTAGGCACCCAGGATCGGCTTTAGTTTCACGTGTATCTCTTAAGCCGGCAGAGAAAACCCACCTGATATGCGCTCCACACAATTGAATTAGAGACGCCGTTGATTTTCTATGGGAATTGCAGAAATGACTTCTAAGCCTCAAAATAATGACTTTTTTTCCTAAGGTGGTAGGAATGAAACTCAGTGCGGGCTGGATGGGGTCCCCCCTGGGCACCGCAGACCTAAGCTTGTTTAACTCCTACCTCTTAAAGGGACCGAGAAAAAATGACCTTTTCTGCACTCCAATGTAAGTCAATGGGGCGATTTTTTGGCTATGTGCTAGAAATGAAATTGAGTGCGGATTGGATGACAGGCACCCTAGGCACCCAGGATCGGCTTTAGTTTCACGTGTATCTCTTAAGCCGGCAGAGAAAACCCACCTGATATGCGCTCCACACAATTGAATTAGAGACGCCGTTGATTTTCTATGGGAATTGCAGAAATGACTTCTAAGCCTCAAAATAATGACTTTTTTTCCTAAGGTGGTAGGAATGAAACTCAGTGTGGGCTGGATGGGGTCCCCCCTGGGCACCGCAGACCTAAGCTTGTTTAACTCCTACCTCTTAAAGGGACCGAGAAAAAATGACCTTTTCTGCACTCCAATGTAAGTCAATGGGGCGATTTTTTGGCTATGTGCTAGAAATGAAATTCAGTGCGGATTGGATGACAGGCACCTAGGCACCCAGGATCGGCTTTAGTTTCACGTGTATCTCTTAAGCCGGCAGAGAAAACCCACCTGATATGCGCTCCACACAATTGAATTAGAGACGCCGTTGATTTTCTATGGGAATTGCAGAAATGACTTCTAAGCCTCAAAATAATGACTTTTTTTCCTAAGGTGGTAGGAATGAAACTCAGTGCGGGCTGGATGGGGTCCCCCCTGGGCACCGCAGACCTAAGCTTGTTTAACTCCTACCTCTTAAAGGGACCGAGAAAAAATGACCTTTTCTGCACTCCAATGTAAGTCAATGGGGCGATTTTTTGGCTATGTGCTAGAAATGAAATTCAGTGCGGATTGGATGACAGGCACCCTAGGCACCCAGGATCGGCTTTAGTTTCACGTGTATCTCTTAAGCCGGCAGAGAAAACCCACCTGATATGCGCTCCACACAATTGAATTAGAGACGCCGTTGATTTTCTATGGGAATTGCAGAAATGACTTCTAAGCCTCAAAATAATGACTTTTTTTCCTAAGGTGGTAGGAATGAAACTCAGTGCGGGCTGGATGGGGTCCCCCCTGGGCACCGCAGACCTAAGCTTGTTTAACTCCTACCTCTTAAAGGGACCGAGAAAAAATGACCTTTTCTGCACTCCAATGTAAGTCAATGGGGCGATTTTTTGGCTATGTGCTAGAAATGAAATTCAGTGCGGATTGGATGACAGGCACCCTAGGCACCCAGGATCGGCTTTAGTTTCACGTGTATCTCTTAAGCCGGCAGAGAAAACCCACCTGATATGCGCTCCACACAATTGAATAGAGACGCCGTTGATTTTCTATGGGAATTGCAGAAATGACTTCTAAGCCTCAAAATAATGACTTTTTTTCCTAAGGTGGTAGGAATGAAACTCAGTGCGGGCTGGATGGGGTCCCCCCTGGGCACCGCAGACCTAAGCTTGTTTAACTCCTACCTCTTAAAGGGACCGAGAAAAAATGACCTTTTCTGCACTCCAATGTAAGTCAATGGGGCGATTTTTTGGCTATGTGCTAGAAATGAAATTCAGTGCGGATTGGATGACAGGCACCCTAGGCACCCAGGATCGGCTTTAGTTTCACGTGTATCTCTTAAGCCGGCAGAGAAAACCCACCTGATATGCGCTCCACACAATTGAATAGAGACGCCGTTGATTTTCTATGGGAATTGCAGAAATGACTTCTAAGCCTCAAAATAATGACTTTTTTTCCTAAGGTGGTAGGAATGAAACTCAGTGCGGGCTGGATGGGGTCCCCCCTGGGCACCGCAGACCTAAGCTTGTTTAACTCCTACCTCTTAAAGGGACCGAGAAAAATGACCTTTTCTGCACTCCAATGTAAGTCAATGGGGCGATTTTTTGGCTATGTGCTAGAAATGAAATTCAGTGCGGATTGGATGACAGGCACCCTAGGCACCCAGGATCGGCTTTAGTTTCACGTGTATCTCTTAAGCCGGCAGAGAAAACCCACCTGATATGCGCTCCACACAATTGAATAGAGACGCCGTTGATTTTCTATGGGAATTGCAGAAATGACTTCTAAGCCTCAAAATAATGACTTTTTTTCCTAAGGTGGTAGGAATGAAACTCAGTGCGGGCTGGATGGGGTCCCCCCTGGGCACCGCAGACCTAAGCTTGTTTAACTCCTACCTCTTAAAGGGACCGAGAAAAAATGACCTTTTCTGCACTCCAATGTAAGTCAATGGGGCGATTTTTGGCTATGTGCTAGAAATGAAATTCAGTGCGGATTGGATGACAGGCACCCTAGGCACCCAGGATCGGCTTTAGTTTCACGTGTATCTCTTAAGCCGGCAGAGAAAACCCACCTGATATGCGCTCCACACAATTGAATAGAGACGCCATTGATTTTCTATGGGAATTGCAGAAATGACTTCTAAGCCTCAAAATAATGACTTTTTTTCCTAAGGTGGTAGGAATGAAACTCAGTGCGGGCTGGATGGGGTCCCCCTGGGCACCGCAGACCTAAGCTTGTTTAACTCCTACCTCTTAAAGGGACCGAGAAAAAATGACCTTTTCTGCACTCCAATGTAAGTCAATGGGGCGATTTTTGGCTATGTGCTAGAAATGAAATTCAGTGCGGATTGGATGACAGGCACCCTAGGCACCCAGGATCGGCTTTAGTTTCACGTGTATCTCTTAAGGCGGCAGAGAAATCCACCTGATATGCGCTCCACACAATTGAATAGAGACGCCATTGATTTTCTATGGGAATTGCAGAAATGACTTCTAAGCCTCAAAATAATGACTTTTTTTCCTAAGGTGGTAGGAATGAAACTCAGTGCGGGCTGGATGGGGTCCCCCCTGGGCACCGCAGACCTAAGCTTGTTTAACTCCTACCTCTTAAAGGGACCGAGAAAAAATGACCTTTTCTGCACTCCAATGTAAGTCAATGGGGCGATTTTTTGGCTATGTGCTAGAAATGAAATTCAGTGCGGATTGGATGACAGGCACCCTAGGCACCCAGGATCGGCTTTAGTTTCATTTGAGGCTTAGAAGTCATTTCTGCAATTCCCATAGAAAATCAATGGCGTCTCTAATTCAATTGTGTGGAGCGCAATCAGGTGGATTTCTCTGCCGGCTTAAGAGATAACGTGAAACTAAAGCCGATCCTGGGTGCCTAGGGTGCCTGTCATCCAATCCGCACTGAATTTCATTTCTAGCACATAGCCAAAAAATCGCCCCATTGACTTACATTGGAGTGCAGAAAAGGTCATTTTTTCTCGGTCCCTTTAAGAGGTAGGAGTTAAACAAGCTTAGGTCTGCGGTGCCCAGGGGGGACCCCATCCAGCCAGCACTGAGTTTCATTCCTACCACCTTAGGAAAAAAAGTCATTATTTTGAGGCTTAGAAGTACATTTCTGCAATTCCCATAGAAAATCAACGGCGTCTCTATTCAATGTGTGGAGCGCATATCAGGTGGATTTTCTCTGCCGGCTTAAGAGATACACGTGAAACTAAAGCGATCCTGGTTGCCTAGGGTGCCTGCCATCCAATCCGCACTGAATTTCATTTCTAGCACATAGCCAAAAAATCGCCCCATTGACTTACATTGGAGTGCAGAAAAGGTCATTTTTTCTCGGTCCCTTTAAGAGGTAGGAGTTAAACAAGCTTAGGTCTGCGGTGCCCAGGGGGGACCCCATCCAGCCCACACTGAGTTTCATTCCTACCACCTTAGGAAAAAAGTCATTATTTTGAGGCTTAGAAGTCATTTCTGCAATTCCCATAGAAATCAACGGCGTCTCTAATTCAATTGTGTGGAGCGCATATCAGGTGGGTTTTCTCTGCCGGCTTAAGAGATACACGTGAAACTAAAGCCGATCCTGGGTGCCTAGGGTGCCTGTCATCCAATCCGCACTGAATTTCATTTCTAGCACATAGCCAAAAAATCGCCCCATTGACTTACATTGGAGTGCAGAAAAGGTCATTTTTTCTCGGTCCCTTTAAGAGGTAGGAGTTAAACAAGCTTAGGTCTGCGGTGCCCAGGGGGGACCCCATCCAGCCCACACTGAGTTCATTCCTACCACCTTAGGAAAAAAAGTCATTATTTTGAGGCTTAGAAGTCATTTCTGCAATTCCATAGAAAATCAACGGCGTCTCTATTCAATTGTGTGGAGCGCATATCAGGTGGATTTTCTCTGCCGGCTTAAGAGATACACGTGAAACTAAAGCCGATCCTGGGTGCCTAGGGTGCCTGTCATCCAATCCGCACTGAATTTCATTTCTAGCACATAGCCAAAAAATCGCCCCATTGACTTACATTGGACGTCCAGAAAAGGTCATTTATTCTCGGTCCCTTTAAGAGGTAGGAGTTAAACAAGCTTAGGTCTGCGGTGCCCAGGGGGGACCCCATCCAGCCCAGCACTGAGTTTCATTCCTACCACCTTAGGAAAAAAAAGTCATTATTTTGAGGCTTAGAAGTCATTTCTGCAATTCCCATAGAAAATCAATGGCGTCTCTATTCAATTGTGTGGAGCGCATATCAGGTGGATTTTCTCTGCCGGCCTTAAGAGATACACGTGAAACTAAAGCCGATCCTGGGTGCCTAGGGTGCCTGTCATCCAATCCGCACTGAATTTCATTTCTAGCACATAGCCAAAAAATCGCCCCATTGACTTACATTGGAGTGCAGAAAAGGTCATTTTTTCTCGGTCCCTTTAAGAGGTAGGAGTTAAACAAGCTTAGGTCTGCGGTGCCCAGGGGGGACCCCATCCAGCCCACACTGAGTTTCATTCCTACCACCTTAGGAAAAAAAGTCATTATTTTGAGGCTTAGAAGTCATTTCTGCAATTACATAGAAAATCAATGGCGTCTCTATTCAATTGTGTGGAGCGCATATCAGGTGGTTTTCTCTGCCGGCTTAAGAGATACACGTGAAACTAAAGCCGATCCTGGGTGCCTAGGGTGCCTGTCATCCAATCCGCACTGAATTTCATTTCTAGCACATAGCCAAAAAATCGCCCCATTGACTTACATTGGAGTGCAGAAAAGGTCATTTTTTCTCGGTCCCTTTAAGAGGTAGGAGTTAAACAAGCTTAGGTCTGCGGTGCCCAGGGGGGACCCCATCCAGCCCGCACTGAGTTTCATTCCTACCACCTTAGGAAAAAAAGTCATTATTTTGAGGCTTAGAAGTCATTTCTGCAATTCCCATAGAAAATCAACGGCGTCTCTAATTCAATTGTGTGGAGCGCATATCAGGTGGGTTTTCTCTGCCGGCTTAAGAGATACACGTGAAACTAAAGCCGATCATGGGTGCCTAGGGTGCCTGTCATCCAATCCGCACTGAATTTCATTTCTAGCACATAGCCAAAAAATCGCCCCATTGACTTACATTGGAGTGCAGAAAAGGTCATTTTTTCTCGGTCCCTTTAAGAGGTAGGAGTTAAACAAGCTTAGGTCTGCGGTGCCCAGGGGGGACCCCATCCAGCCCACACTGAGTTTCATTCCTACCACCTTAGGAAAAAAAGTCATTATTTTGAGGCTTAGAAGTCATTTCTGCAATTCCCATAGAAAATCAACGGCGTCTCTAATTCAATTGTGTGGAGCGCATATCAGGTGGATTTTCTCTGCCGGCTTAAGAGATACACGTGAAACTAAAGCCGATCCTGGGTGCCTAGGGTGCCTGTCATCCAATCCGCACTGAATTTCATTTCTAGCACATAGCCAAAAAATCGCCCCATTGACTTACATTGGAGTGCAGAAAAGGTCATTTTTTCTCGGTCCCTTTAAGAGGTAGGAGTTAAACAAGCTTAGGTCTGCGGTGCCCAGGGGGGACCCCATCCAGCCCGCACTGAGTTTCATTCCTACCACCTTAGGAAAAAAAGTCATTATTTTGAGGCTTAGAAGTCATTTCTGCAATTCCCATAGAAAATCAACGGCGTCTCTAATTCAATTGTGTGGAGCGCATATCAGGTGGGTTTTCTCTGCCGGCTTAAGAGATACACGTGAAACTAAAGCCGATCCTGGGTGCCTAGGGTGCCTGTCATCCAATCCGCACTGAATTTCATTTCTAGCACATAGCCAAAAAATCGCCCCATTGACTTACATTGGAGTGCAGAAAAGGTCATTTTTTCTCGGTCCCTTTAAGAGGTAGGAGTTAAACAAGCTTAGGTCTGCGGTGCCCAGGGGGGACCCCATCCAGCCCGCACTGAGTTTCATTCCTACCACCTTAGGAAAAAAAGTCATTATTTTGAGGCTTAGAAGTCATTTCTGCAATTCCCATAGAAAATCAACGGCGTCTCTATTCAATTGTGTGGAGCGCATATCAGGTGGGTTTTCTCTGCCGGCTTAAGAGATACACGTGAAACTAAAGCCGATCCTGGGTGCCTAGGGTGCCTGTCATCCAATCCGCACTGAATTTCATTTCTAGCACATAGCCAAAAAATCGCCCCATTGACTTACATTGGAGTGCAGAAAAGGTCATTTTTTCTCGGTCCCTTTAAGAGGTAGGAGTTAAACAAGCTTAGGTCTGCGGTGCCCAAGGGGGACCCCATCCAGCCCGCACTGAGTTTCATTCCTACCACCTTAGGAAAAAAAGTCATTATTTTGAGGCTTAGAAGTCATTTCTGCAATTCCCATAGAAAATCAACGGCGTCTCTAATTCAATTGTGTGGAGCGCATATCAGGTGGGTTTTCTCTGCCGGCTTAAGAGATACACGTGAAACTAAAGCCGATCCTGGGTGCCTAGGGTGCCTGTCATCCAATCCGCACTGAATTTCATTTCTAGCACATAGCCAAAAAATCGCCCCATTGACTTACATTGGAGTGCAGAAAAGGTCATTTTTTCTCGGTCCCTTTAAGAGGTAGGAGTTAAACAAGCTTAGGTCTGCGGTGCCCAGGGGGGACCCCATCCAGCCCACTTAGTTTCATTCCTACCACCTTAGGAAAATAATTCATTATTTTGAGGCTTAGAAGTCATTTCTGCAATTCCCATAGAAAATCAACGGCGTCTCTATTCAATTGTGTGGAGCGCATATCAGGTGGATTTTCTCTGCCGGCTTAAGAGATACACGTGAAACTAAAGCCGATCCTGGGTGCCTAGGGTGCCTGTCATCCAATCCGCACTGAATTTCATTTCTAGCACATAGCCAAAAAATCGCCCCATTGACTTACATTGGAGTGCAGAAAAGGTCATTTTTTCTCGGTCCCTTTAAGAGGTAGGAGTTAAACAAGCTTAGGTCTGCGGTGCCCAGGGGGACCCCATCCAGCCCGCACTGAGTTTCATTCCTACCACCTTAGGAAAAAAAGTCATTATTTTGAGGCTTAGAAGTCATTTCTGCAATTCCCATAGAAAATCAACGGCGTCTCTAATTCAATTGTGTGGAGCGCATATCAGGTGGGTTTTCTCTGCCGGCTTAAGAGATACACGTGAAACTAAAGCCGATCCTGGGTGCCTAGGGTGCCTGTCATCCAATCCGCACTGAATTTCATTTCTAGCACATAGCCAAAAAATCGCCCCATTGACTTACATTGGAGTGCAGAAAAGGTCATTTTTTCTCGGTCCCTTTAAGAGGTAGGAGTTAAACAAGCTTAGGTCTGCGGTGCCCAGGGGGACCCCATCCAGCCCACACTGAGTTTCATTCCTACCACCTTAGGAAAAAAAGTCATTATTTTGAGGCTTAGAAGTCATTTCTGCAATTCCCATAGAAAATCAACGGCGTCTCTATTCAATTGTGTGGAGCGCATATCAGGTGGGTTTTCTCTGCCGGCTTAAGAGATACACGTGAAACTAAAGCCGATCCTGGGTGCCTAGGGTGCCTGTCATCCAATCCGCACTGAATTTCATTTCTAGCACATAGCCAAAAAATCGCCCCATTGACTTACATTGGAGTGCAGAAAAGGTCATTTTTTCTCGGTCCCTTTAAGAGGTAGGAGTTAAACAAGCTTAGGTCTGCGGTGCCCAGGGGGACCCCATCCAGCCCGCACTGAGTTTCATTCCTACCACCTTAGGAAAAAAAGTCATTATTTTGAGGCTTAGAAGTCATTTCTGCAATTCCCATAGAAAATCAACGGCGTCTCTATTCAATTGTGTGGAGCGCATATCAGGTGGGTTTTCTCTGCCGGCTTAAGAGATACACGTGAAACTAAAGCCGATCCTGGGTGCCTAGGGTGCCTGTCATCCAATCCGCACTGAATTTCATTTCTAGCACATAGCCAAAAAATCGCCCCATTGACTTACATTGGAGTGCAGAAAAGGTCATTTTTTCTCGGTCCCTTTAAGAGGTAGGAGTTAAACAAGCTTAGGTCTGCGGTGCCCAGGGGGGACCCCATCCAGCCCGCACTGAGTTTCATTCCTACCACCTTAGGAAAAAAAGTCATTATTTTGAGGCTTAGAAGTCATTTCTGCAATTCCCATAGAAAATCAACGGCGTCTCTATTCAATTGTGTGGAGCGCATATCAGGTGGGTTTTCTCTGCCGGCTTAAGAGATACACGTGAAACTAAAGCCGATCCTGGGTGCCTAGGGTGCCTGTCATCCAATCCGCACTGAATTTCATTTCTAGCACATAGCCAAAAAATCGCCCCATTGACTTACATTGGAGTGCAGAAAAGGTCATTTTTTCTCGGTCCCTTTAAGAGGTAGGAGTTAAACAAGCTTAGGTCTGCGGTGCCCAGGGGGACCCCATCCAGCCCGCACTGAGTTTCATTCCTACCACCTTAGGAAAAAAGTCATTATTTTGAGGCTTAGAAGTCATTTCTGCAATTCCCATAGAAAATCAATGGCGTCTCTATTCAATTGTGTGGAGCGCATATCAGGTGGGTTTTCTCTGCCGCCTTAAGAGATACACGTGAAACTAAAGCCGATCCTGGGTGCCTAGGGTGCCTGTCATCCAATCCGCACTGAATTTCATTTCTAGCACATAGCCAAAAATCGCCCCATTGACTTACATTGGAGTGCAGAAAAGGTCATTTTTTCTCGGTCCCTTTAAGAGGTAGGAGTTAAACAAGCTTAGGTCTGCGGTGCCCAGGGGGACCCCATCCAGCCCGCACTGAGTTTCATTCCTACCACCTTAGGAAAAAAGTCATTATTTTGAGGCTTAGAAGTCATTTCTGCAATTCCCATAGAAAATCAACGGCGTCTCTATTCAATTGTGTGGAGCGCATATCAGGTGGGTTTTCTCTGCCGGCTTAAGAGATACACGTGAAACTAAAGCCGATCCTGGGTGCCTAGGGTGCCTGTCATCCAATCCGCACTGAATTTCATTTCTAGCACATAGCCAAAAAATCGCCCCATTGACTTACATTGGAGTGCAGAAAAGGTCATTTTTTCTCGGTCCCTTTAAGAGGTAGGAGTTAAACAAGCTTAGGTCTGCGGTGCCCAGGGGGACCCCATCCAGCCCGCACTGAGTTTCATTCCTACCACCTTAGGAAAAAAGTCATTATTTTGAGGCTTAGAAGTCATTTCTGCAATTCCCATAGAAAATCAACGGCGTCTCTATTCAATTGTGTGGAGCGCATATCAGGTGGGTTTTCTCTGCCGGCTTAAGAGATACACGTGAAACTAAAGCCGATCCTGGGTGCCTAGGGTGCCTGTCATCCAATCCGCACTGAATTTCATTTCTAGCACATAGCCAAAAAATCGCCCCATTGACTTACATTGGAGTGCAGAAAAGGTCATTTTTTCTCGGTCCCTTTAAGAGGTAGGAGTTAAACAAGCTTAGGTCTGCGGTGCCCAGGGGGACCCCATCCAGCCCGCACTGAGTTTCATTCCTACCACCTTAGGAAAAAAGTCATTATTTTGAGGCTTAGAAGTCATTTCTGCAATTCCCATAGAAAATCAACGGCGTCTCTATTCAATTGTGTGGAGCGCATATCAGGTGGGTTTTCTCTGCCGGCTTAAGAGATACACGTGAAACTAAAGCCGATCCTGGGTGCCTAGGGTGCCTGTCATCCAATCCGCACTGATTTCATTTCTAGCACATAGCCAAAAAATCGCCCCATTGACTTACATTGGAGTGCAGAAAAGGTCATTTTTTCTCGGTCCCTTTAGAGGTAGGAGTTAAACAAGTTTAGGTCTGCGGTGCCCAGGGGGACCCCATCCAGCCCGCACTGAGTTTCATTCCTACCACCTTAGGAAAAAAAGTCATTATTTTGAGGCTTAGAAGTCATTTCTGCAATTCCCATAGAAAATCAACGGCGTCTCTATTCAATTGTGTGGAGCGCATATCAGGTGGGTTTTCTCTGCCGGCTTAAGAGATACACGTGAAACTAAGCCGATCCTGGGTGCCTAGGGTGCCTGTCATCCAATCCGCACTGATTTCATTTCTAGCACATAGCCAAAAAATCGCCCCATTGACTTACATTGGAGTGCAGAAAAGGTCATTTTTTCTCGGTCCCTTTAAGAGGTAGGAGTTAAACAAGCTTAGGTCTGCGGTGCCCAGGGGGAACCCCATCCAGCCCGCACTGAGTTTCATTCCTACCACCTTAGGAAAAAAAGTCATTATTTTGAGGCTTAGAAGTCATTTCTGCAATTCCCATAGAAATCAACGGCGTCTCTATTCAATTGTGTGGAGCGCATATCAGGTGGGTTTTCTCTGCCGGCTTAAGAGATACACGTGAAACTAAAGCCGATCCTGGGTGCCTAGGGTGCCTGTCATCCAATCCGCACTGAATTTCATTTCTAGCACATAGCCAAAAAATCGCCCCATTGACTTACATTGGAGTGCAGAAAAGGTCATTTTTTCTCGGTCCCTTTAAGAGGTAGGAGTTAAACAAGCTTAGGTCTGCGGTGCCCAGGGGGACCCCATCCAGCCCGCACTGAGTTTCATTCCTACCACCTTAGGAAAAAAAGTCATTATTTTGAGGCTTAGAAGTCATTTCTGCAATTCCCATAGAAAATCAACGGCGTCTCTATTCAATTGTGTGGAGCGCATATCAGGTGGGTTTTCTCTGCCGGCTTAAGAGATACACGTGAAACTAAAGCCGATCCTGGGTGCCTAGGGTGCCTGTCATCCAATCCGCACTGAATTTCATTTCTAGCACATAGCCAAAAAATCGCCCCATTGACTTACATTGGAGTGCAGAAAAGTCATTTTTTCTCGGTCCCTTTAAGAGGTAGGAGTTAAACAAGCTTAGGTCTGCGGTGCCCAGGGGGACCCCATCCAGCCCGCACTGAGTTTCATTCCTACCACCTTAGGAAAAAAAGTCATTATTTTGAGGCTTAGAAGTCATTTCTGCAATTCCCATAGAAAATCAACGGCGTCTCTATTCAATTGTGTGGAGCGCATATCAGGTGGGTTTTCTCTGCCGGCTTAAGAGATACACGTGAAACTAAAGCCGATCCTGGGTGCCTAGGGTGCCTGTCATCCAATCCGCACTGAATTTCATTTCTAGCACATAGCCAAAAAATCGCCCCATTGACTTACATTGGAGTGCAGAAAAGGTCATTTTTTCTCGGTCCCTTTAAGAGGTAGGAGTTAAACAAGCTTAGGTCTGCGGTGCCCAGGGGGGACCCCATCCAGCCCGCACTGAGTTTCATTCCTACCACCTTAGGAAAAAAAGTCATTATTTTGAGGCTTAGAAGTCATTTCTGCAATTCCCATAGAAAATCAATGGCGTCTCTATTCAATTGTGTGGAGCGCATATCAGGTGGGTTTTCTCTGCCGGCTTAAGAGATACACGTGAAACTAAAGCCGATCCTGGTTGCCTAGGGTGCCTGTCATCCAATCCGCACTGAATTTCATTTCTAGCACATAGCCAAAATTCGCCCCATTGACTTACATTGGAGTGCAGAAAAGGTCATTTTTTCTCGGTCCCTTTAAGAGGTAGGAGTTAAACAAGCTTAGGTCTGCGGTGCCCAGGGGGACCCCATCCAGCCCGCACTGAGTTTCATTCCTACCACCTTAGGAAAAAAAGTCATTATTTTGAGGCTTAGAAGTCATTTCTGCAATTCCCATAGAAAATCAATGGCGTCTCTATTCAATTGTGTGGAGCGCATATCAGGTGGGTTTTCTCTGCCGGCTTAAGAGATACACGTGAAACTAAAGCCGATCCTGGGTGCCTAGGGTGCCTGTCATCCAATCCGCACTGAATTTCATTTCTAGCACATAGCCAAAAAATCGCCCCATTGACTTACATTGGAGTGCAGAAAAGGTCATTTTTTCTCGGTCCCTTTAAGAGGTAGGAGTTAAACAAGCTTAGGTCTGGGTGCCCAGGGGACCCCATCCAGCCCAAGTTTATTCCCCTAGAAAAAGGTCATTAGAGAATGCAGAAGTCATTTCTGCAATCCCAAGAAAATCAACACCATATTAATTCAGGTGGAGCGCGCATATCAGGTTTTTTTTCTCTGCCGGCTAAGA